>NC_041230.1:39531112-39531932 GCF_002837175.3 Physeter macrocephalus | reverse complement strand
TACCCCAAAAAAAAAAAAAAAAAAAAAAAAAAAAAAAGACCTAGAAGAATCAAAGAACAAACACCTAGAAGAATTAAAGAACAAACAAACAGAGATGAACAATACAATAACTGATATGAAAACTATACTAGAAGGAATCAATAGCAGAATAACTGAGGCAGAAGAACAGACAAGTCACCTGGAAGACAGAATGGTGGCATTCACTGCTGCAGAACAGAATAAAGAAAAAAGAATGAAACAAAATGAAGACAGCCTATGATAACCTCTGGGACAACATTAAACACACCAACATTCACATTATAGGGGTCCCAGAAGGAAAAGAGAGAGAGAAAGGACCCGAGAAAATATTTGAAGAGATTATAGTCAAAAACTTCCCTAACATGGGAAAAGAAATACCCACCCAAGTCCAGGAAGCGCAGAGAGTCCCAGGCAGGATAAACCCAAGGAGAAACACACCAAGACACATAGTAATCAAACTGACAAAAACAAATGCTAAAGGAACTTCTGTAAGTGGGAAACAAAAGAGAAGAAAAGGACCTACAAAAACAAACCCATAACAGTTAAGAAAACGGTAATAGGAACACACATATCAATAATTACCTTAAATATGAATGGATTAAATGCTCCAAACAAAAGACACAGGCTCGCTGAATGGATACAAATACAAGATCCATACATATGCTGTCTACAAGAGACCCACTTCAGACCTAGGGACACATACAGACTGAAAGTGAGGGGATGGAAAAAGATATTACATGCAAATGGAAATCAGAAGAAAGCTGGAGTAGCAATTCTCATATCAGACAAAATAAACTTTAAA
>NC_041230.1:39529981-39530836 GCF_002837175.3 Physeter macrocephalus | reverse complement strand
TAATAGCTATAAAAGAGGAAATCAACAGCAACACAATAATAGTGGGGGACTTTAACACCTCACTTACACCAATGGACAGATCATCCAGACAGAAAATTAATAAGGAAACACAAGCTTTAAATGACCCAATAGACCAGATAGATTTAATTGATATTTATAGGACATTCCATCCAAAAACAGCAGATTACACTTTCTTCTCAAGTGCACCGAGAACATTCTCCAGGAGACATCACATCTTGGGTCACAAATCAAGCCTCAGTAAATTTAAGAAATTTGAAATCATATCAACCATCTTTTGCGACCACAATGCTCGCTATGAGATTAGAAATCAATTACAGGGAAAACAACATCAAAAACACAAACACATGGAGGCTAAACAATACGTTACTAAATAACCAAGAGATCACTGAAGAAATGAAAGAGGAAATCAAAAATACCTAGAAACAAATGACAATGAAAACATGACAACTCAAAACCTGAACTCAAATCAATAAAATTAGAAATGAAAAAGGAGAAGTTACAACGGACACCGCAGAAATATAAAGCATCCTAAGAGACTACTACAAGCAACTCTGTGACAATAATAAAATGGACAACCTGGAGAAATGGACAAATTCTTAGAAAAGTATAAGCTTCCAAGACTGAACCAGGAAGAAATAGAAAATATGAACAGACCAATCACAAGTAATGAAATTGAAACTGTGATGAAAAATCTTCCAACAAACAAAAGTCCAGGACCAGATGGCTTCACAGGTGAATTCTATCAAACATTTAGAGAAGAGCTAACACCCATCCTTCTCAAACTCTTCCAAAAAAATGCAGAGGAAGGAACACTCCCAAACTCATTCTATGAGG
>NC_041230.1:39527610-39529463 GCF_002837175.3 Physeter macrocephalus | reverse complement strand
TCCTCAACAAAATACTAGCAAACAGAATCCAACAGCACATTAAAAGGATCATACACCATGATCAAGTGGGATTTATCCCACGGATGCAAGGATTCTTCAATGTACGCAAATCAATCAATGTGATACACCATATTAACAAATTGTAGCAGAAAAACCATATGATCATCTCAATAGATGCAGAAAAAGCTTCTGACAAAATTCAACACCCATTTATGATAAAAACTCTCCAGAAAGTGGGCATAGAGGGAAACTACCTCAACATAATAAAGGCCATATACGATTAACCCACAGCAAACATCATTCCCAATGGTGAAAAATTGAAAGCATTTCCTCTAAGATCAGGAACAAGACAAGGATGTCCACTCTCGCCACTATTATTCAACATAGTTTTGGAAGTCCTAGCCACAGCAATCAGAGAAGAAAAGGAAATAAAAGGAATACAAATTGGATAAGAAGAGGTAAAACTGTCACTCTTTGCAGATGGATTTGGATTGGAAGAATCAATATTGTGAAAATGACTATACTACCCAAAGCAATCTACAGATTCAAGGCAATCCCTATCAAATTACCAGTGGCTGTTTTTACAGAACTAGAACAAAAAATCTTAAAATTTGTATGGAGACACAAAAGACCCCGAATTGCCAAAGCGGTCTTGAGGGAAAAAAACGGAGCTGGAGGAATCAGATGCCCTGACTTCAGACTATACTACAAAGCTACAGTAATCAAGACAATACGGTACTGGCACAAAAACAGAAATACAGATCAATGGAATAGGACAGAAAACCCAGAGATAAACCCACGCACCTATGGTCAACTAATCTATGACAAAGGAGGCAAGGATATACAATGGAAAAAAGACACTTAGAGGAAAACATAGGAAGAACAAACACCCTTTGACATAAATCACAGCAAGATCTTTTTTGATCCATCTCCTAGAGTAATGGAAATAAAAATAAAAAATTAACAAATGGGACCTAGTGAAACTTAAAAGCTTTTTCAAAGCAAAGGAAACTACAAACAAGATGAAAAGACAACCCTCAGAATGGGAGAAAATATTTGCAAATGAATCAATGGACAAAGGATTAATCTTCAAAATATATAAACAGCTCATGCAGCTCAATATTAAAAAACAAACAACCCAATCAAAAAATGCACAGAAGACCTAAACAGACATTTCTCCAAAGAAGACATACAGATGGCCATAAGCACAGGAAAAGATGCTCAACATCACTAATCATTAGAGAAATGTAAATGTAAACTACAACGAGGTATCACCTCACACCAGTTAGAATGGGCATCATCAGAAAATCTACAAACAACAAATGCTGGAGAGGGTGTGGAGAAAAGGGAACCCTCTTGCACTATTGGTGGGAATGTAAATTGATACAGCCACTATGGAGAACAGTATGGAGGTTCCTTAAAAAACTAAAAATAGAATTACCATATGACCCAGCCGTCCCACTACTGGGCATGTACACAGAGAGAAACATAATTCAAAAAGACACATGCACCCCAATGTTCATTGCAGCACTATTTACAATAGCCAGGTCATGGAAGCAACCTAAATGCCCATCGACGGACGAAAGGATAAAGAAGATGTGGTACATATATACGATGGAATATTACTCAGCCATAAAAAGGAACGAAATTGGGTCATTTGTAGCGACGTGGACGGATCTAGAGACTGTCACACAGAGTGAAGTAAGTCAGAAAGAGAAAAACAAACATCGCATATTAATGCATATATGTGGAACCTAGAAAAACCGTACAGATGAATGAGTTTGCAGGGCAGAAACAGAGACACAGATGTAGAGAACAAACGTACGGACACCAAGGGGGGAAAGTGGCGGGGG
>NC_041230.1:39518871-39527411 GCF_002837175.3 Physeter macrocephalus | reverse complement strand
GAGATTGGGATTGACATGTATACACTAATATGTATAAAATGGATAACTAATAAGAACCTGCTGTATAAAAAATATATAAAATAAAATTCAAAAGTTCAAAACAAAAAAGACAGACAAAAAAATATATACATGCTATAAATTCACAAAGTACAAGTGTGCAATGTGTCCTGTTAAAAGTTGATGATTAATTTGTGAGACAACTGGAGAAATCTGACTACTCACTGGGTTTGATGGTGGTAGGTAAACACTGTTAATAATACAGTGGTTTTACTTTTAATAAGAGAACACTTTTTAGAAATATATACTGAAATTTGGATAAAATGAAACGATGTCTGGGATCTGCTTCAAAACAATCTAGAACAGGGGTGGAGGAGGGGTGAGTGAGGATTACACAGCAGGAGGTGGCAAATGTTTTCTACCAAGGGCCGAAGAGTAAATATTTCAGTCTTTGCAGGCTTTACAGTCTGTATCACAATTACTCAACTCGGCCAATGAGCACAAAAGCAGCCATGGACAATAAGTAAACAAATGAGAGGGGCTGTGTCCCAATAAAACTTTATTTACAAAACAAGTGGCAGGCTGGATTTTGTCCACAGGCCCACAATTTGCCAACTGCTGGTATAGATGAAACAAGAGTGGCAATGAGTTGATAATTACTGAAGCTAGGTGTTGAGTGTGTGGGCATTCTTTGTCCCACATATTTGAAAAATTCAGTATGAAAATTTCTATAATTTTCATAATAAAATGTTTTAATTTTTTTCTAAGAAGTCAATGTTTATCTTTGGTAAGTTCCCTGGACTTAAAGTAAAAGGAGAAACAGAGAGAGAACTAAGGATGGCGGATTATGAGTGTGATTTCCAGAACGGTAAGGAAGAAAAGGAAAACACAAGCATTCTACTGGAAAACTGAAACTAAAAGCAGCCCATCCAAGGAAACTTGTAGGACTGGAAAGTGAGGTGATATTTGCCCGGCACACGCCTGACAGGTGAACAAAACAGAGCACGGGGGTTCTCCCGATACGCCCACCTCTGACATCCTCTCCCTCTGCAAGATTTGGAGAGGTAAGTCAGCGTTCATGTTCTATGTAGGAGCCCTTCATGGCTGCTTTACTGGGAGGTGATTCTTTCCTGAGAGCAGAATGCATTCCCTTTCGAAAGCTCTCAGGACTGGGAGACACATGTGGAAAGAACTTTCTGTCCCTGGCAGACAGGGAACCAAACCCCTTCTCCTTGAACTTGGACAGTCTTCCCTCACTTGGAAGCCTCACTCATCCTCTGGTTTTGGAGAACTTAGCTGCGTTCTCGCAAAGCCCGCTGAACGAGAAGCACACTGTCTCCATGAGCTGGTTGGACACAGGGCGCTATGAAATGCATCAACACCCTCTCTATCTTGGATTCCTCGTGCTCTTTTTTCCCCCAGAGATGCTCTAAATGTTCCTAGTCTGTCCTAGGAAATGAGAGCAGAATTAAAGTAAGTGAGTAGGAAAGGCAATCAAGGGACCCAGGATAAATGTCCCTGGACTTTGCTACCTCTGCAGAAAGAAACTGAAAATCGGGCCCTACAGGATATTTCTGTAGGTGAAATGACTGAGGCCAGTGAGACACCAAGGGCCCCGGAGGCCTCCCCAACCCTCCTTCCGCCGGAACCCAATATCCATGGGGGCTCTGAATACCCCTTAAGAAAGCCCATGGCCAACACAACACATGTAGGAAGAAGGGAAAGTAGAAAGAGAGAGCAGAGAATGTAGAAGGGGATGACTGTAGGAGGAGGGGAAAAGAAAGAGAGAAAGGAGGAGAGTGGGGGAAAATAAAGAGATGGCCATGGCAGCGAGTGGTGGAGAAGCTGATGGGGGACTCTTGGTGCCAGTTCTAGAGCCTCGGGTCTTATTGGTCCAAGCCTTACCCTGGAGGAAGAGGCCGCTCCCAGGTGGTGGTCTTGGTATTGTGGTCAACATAATAGACACGCCCGTTGGGGAGCTCTCGCTGCTCCCATCTGCAAAATAAAGTCAAGGGAGGCATGACACACACCGGTGAAAGGCATATGCCCTTGCTCAAAGGAGTCATTCACTGCTATGAGGCTAACGTGAGAGGTAACATCAAAGTCGACATGCAAGACCAACCCACTGGTCAGACAAGCTCCACGTTGTCACTGATGGTGGCACCCAGGTCTGCTTCTTGAAAAAACTATAACAGTTCCCCTTTATGGATTCAAGGTACTAGATAACCCATAGATCACGCTAAATTCCCCTAAACAGCCCATATGAATCTACAGTGCCATGGATTTTTGTGAATCACTGTCTCTTGGCCATTTCGGGATCAAAGAGGCCTTTAGGAATGTGATGAAAGCTTCCAAAATGCACTTACCAAGAAAAATGTGTGTGCAATTTCTGGGATTCCTGGACCTCTCCTAAAGCTCACCCATGGACCCTCCAGCGCTTGTAGCCTACTACCTCTTAAAGTCACAAATTATATGACTATCCCTGTTCTCCTAGAGTCATATATATTCATGATCACAGTTCTTTTTAAAATACAGGATTCATTTACAGAGGATCTTTAAAAGAGATCTGGATGAATCAAGAAACATAGCATACTGCTATTTATTGGCTGCTCTACCCCTCAGTCTGTGTGTGGGTTACTATGAGATCAGGGTGCTGAGGGTGGCTCATCTGTGCTAATGGCAGAACGACAAGGTAGCAGATGATCCAAAGACTTAAGACAAAGGCAAAATCACTACAAAATACAGCCAAGGACCACCCGTCCCCACACTCCTGTTATTCCCACATGCAATGCAATCTGACAATAACTCCATTTCCCTAGAATACAGTAACCTACATATACGGGATGCAAAGACTTATGTTTATAAAATGATTACCATTTTATGAAGGATGTTAATGGTCCCGTTAGCCTTTATGTTTTACATTGATTTTATTTACTTCTACTTTTGGGTACTGCCTAGGGGAAGGTGACCTTTGCCAGGAAGCTAGTACAGTCAGTTCTACTGAAATGCTTGTTTTAAAAACAGAAATCTATGCCAATGTGATTGATACATAAGGGAACATACTATGAATTTTGAGTTTGCTTTGCATGAATTTGCCTTCAAAACACACTAGATGAACACAGAAGGCTTCCCCCAGCTAAACCCAGTCGTGTAGAAATACACAAAACCCACACTCATCTGCCGGCTACCTCACTTTACTGAGTGTTACACACCATACTCACCCACATCTGGTGTTACATCTCCCATCTGATTTCAGAAAACCCTCTTTGTACCACTTCATGACAACACTCACAAGCTCCAACCCTTCCAACACCTGCTTCCACAAGCAAACTTCAGGTCTTCTCATGGAAATGTGCCATATGTATTGTAGTGTTATGATCTCAACCATTTAACATGTGTAAAACTGTGCTACCATCGTTATTAGGTTCCTATTTGTGTCACTGACAAATTTTTGACTGTTACACCCCTAATCCATTTTTCCCCATAAGCCCTGTGGTTTTTACTGCATGATTTGGCATAGCATGGTGGTTTCTAGGAACACGTATGTTATAGCAGAGTTGACTGTATACTGAAATAAATGCCCTAACTTCTGTTACTAAGCCTGGTGTGTCTACTCAAATAGACATCAGCTTTATTCGATACCATTTCTCACATCTGATCAGCGGACTGCATTGATAAGCCCCTCTGAGGTTAATTCAGATACAGGTATACGCAAGGTTTTTAAGGCAAAGATGGGACGGGGGTAACCATCACCCACTGAACATCCACAATGAGCTGCAGGCTCATTTTTACTTCATTCAGTCCTGCCTTCATCCTTTACGGTGGCACATGCCATCACCATCGAGGGAACTGAGGCTCAGAGAGGCTAAGTAACTCTTACGTGGCATTTAAACTCAGCTCTCTGGGACTTCCCTTGTGGTCCAGTGGTTAAGACTTCACCTTCCAATGCAGGGGGTGCAGGTTTGATCCCTGCTCGTGGAACTAAGATCTCACGTGCCTCGTGGCCAAAAAACCAAAACATAAAACAGAAGCAATATTGTAACAAATTCAATAAAGACTTTAAAAATGGTCCACATTGGGACTTTCTGGCGGTCCAGTGGCTGAGACTGGTGGTCCAGTGGCTGAGACTCCGTGCTCCCAATGCAGGGGGCCGGGTTCGATCCCTGGTCAGGGAACTAGGTCCCACATGCCACAACTAAGAGTTCGCATGCCTCAACTAAAGAGCCCATATGCTGCAACTAAGACTGGGCGCAGCCAAATAAATAAATAAATAAATATTTTTAAAGTTATTTTTTTTTAATGGTCCACATCAGAAAAATCTAAACAAACAAACAAACTCAGCTCTGACTCTCTAGCCCATGAGTTTTACCATGTCACTCTGAAAGGAAGAAAGGAGGAAAAGGAAGGGCAACTGGAACTTATAAGGAACCCACAACCCAGCAGACAAGGTGCCAGGTGACTTTCCAAAGCCCACCTCCACGTGAACAGCTTTCCCTAGCATAGGAGTCTGGGTAGGGGGATCTATAGGATCAAGACAACTGGGGAGAAATTATAGTAAGTCCACCTAGTTAATTTCTAGGCTCCATTTTAATCACAACCCTCTGCTCAGATACAATCTATGGGAAGAGGCTGCACATTTTGCACCACTGGGAGGCTTATGCCAAGGAGTAGTGAGGTCTGGTAGTTCCACACTCCCCCCTTCCAAAAGGGATCAACTACTGTTTTGAGGACCGGAGTGCTATAAACACCATCAAAATGAGCTCGAGAACATTTTCTCTCCTGGGTATTCCCGCTCAAGGTTCTGGTTGAAGCAGATACTGGTGACTTGGCCCAGGTGCCCTGGGTTCCTCCCACTGCAAAAGGAAGATTCTTGAACTTCAGTCAGTATTTTATTGAAAGGGCAGAATCTTCTGACAAAACTGACCAGGTGAAAATAAACACAGGGTAAAGTTAAAGCTCTTCTCCCTCTCGAAGCTCTTCTGAATTAAAGACAAAAGAGTAACAGATATTGCCAGCTCAAAAGACTGGTAGGGATTTGGTGGGGACCCTTCAGCAAAAAAGGCTAACATACTGTGATTTCACACCAGCTCTCTAAATTCCTCCTGTCTGCTGGGTAATCAAGCAGCAAATCCGACACCCTCTTTATTCATCTGAATTTGGAAATAAGGAAAGTCTTGAGAAAGATACTTGGCTTAAGGGTAAGTAGTGAAATATGGAAGCTCCTCAGGACAAGGGAGCAAGCCACTCTTGCTTAACACTTGCTCCTAATAAAGACTTAAGGAGCTGAGAATTCCTCAGCATTTCCTAAGAAATTAGCTCTTTCCTTCCTGTCCTTGGCAATTTTGCAGCACAAAAGCACCAATAAAACAACTTTGCTCATTTTGCAGTCACTGATTGGAAAACTGACCATAATTGGTGGGTGGGGCTGCCCCTTGAGTGAAGACAAAATATGTGTTGTTGCAGTTGGAGAGAAAAGGTGCTAAAACACATTTTTTTCTTTATTCCAACTATTCTTTTGTTACAACTTTCATCTTATAAGTGGTCTCGACTTCTGGCTTCTTTTCTGTTTCATTTGAGGCAAGGAGAAAACTTTGGTTTTATTATACTTTGGCTAATATTTTCATTTGAAGATGGAATAATTCTTAAAATTCCATGAATTAAATGCCTTGAATTGACACAGTGGTCTTCCTGCACTGCCAGAAAGGAAATCGGTGTGAAGTCCTCTTTGCTTATATTCAAGAGTTATGACGCCTCCTCCCAAGCCTTGACAAGACCTGTCTATCCCGTCTTTGATCCCAGCTGATCCTAGAAATGAAAGGCTCTCTTTTGGGCACTGCTATTGTCCGGCGAATCTCAGTGTCCTTCTATGAACCCTCTCAATTGGCTTAGCTAGAAAAATAGTTACCAAGAGGAACAAGACCTTTCTTCCATTACCTTTTTTTTTGATATCTACATTCTTCCTTTTAAAATTGGACTCCTGCTCGGATTAAATGTCCATGTGGGTCCTCCCTGATCCGTGACCTGGCCTAACTGCTTTTCTTAGAGAACTCTCAACTCCTCCCTACCTGCACGGCTCCTCAGAATTCATACAAATCCCTCCCCTCCATTTGTGTAGCAGAGTCGGTCAATTCTATTGTCAATCAAACGAGCCCCCGGATTCTCATTTCTCTGCTGTAACTGCTGACCCATATAGACTGAGCCTTCCGACTGTCTTGGTTTGGTCTCCCCATGCCAAGAAAGTGATACTGGAAGTGACCTTTCATCAGCACATCCCTGGCAGGGGTTAGGTTTCTGAACCTTATAAGCATCTTCTTCATGCTGAGATTAAAAGGCTTTTCAATCAAACTACCCATGGGTCTCGATACTGCATCCTGGTCACGTGGGTCATATCCTCTCCCACTGAATAGCTTTCTTTGATGCTCTCAGAAACAGTGTTCAAAGCACCAAGCTTGATTCAGGGCCCTTCCCAACACATTGCTCCTTGGCTTTCCATGTATAGCCTTTAGTTGGACCATGGACTACACAGGGTCTTTCTATTTTGAAGGTACTTAAAAAATAGTCTCCAATTTCAATTAATCTCTGTACTTTTTTTTTTAACCTAAATTCCCTTTGCTCCTATGGATTTTAACTGTCCTTTATTCAGTTTGTAATAGGGAAGAGCAAATCTGACTCCATATTAGATCAGTTTCTTTTACTTTAACCTTAGTGCTCTGTTGCCTGTGCTTAGTCATGCTGGCTCTGCACCTCTTGTGAAAGAATGTTGCCTATAGCCTGAAATATACAGGATAGCCCATTCTCAAGACTCTGACCTTTAAGAGTCCATTCATTTAGAGATTTTAAAAAAGTTGCAGAACAGAAAGTAACACTTGTCTTGTTGGAGGTTTACAGGAACACTGTGACTTGACCTAGCTGCAAGAACAAAGGATTCCAACACCAAGAAGTCTGAGACAACTAACGATGCCCCTCCCTCACCTTGCCTTTAAAAGTGCTTTGCTGAAACCCTTCGAGGAGTTCAGGGTTTGCTGGGCACAAGCCACCCGTCTCCTTGTATGGCCCTGCAATAAACCTTTCTCTGCTCCAAACTCCAATGTTTCAGTATTGTTTGGCCTCACTGTCCATTGGGCACACGAACTTGCGTTTGTTAACAAGTTGTATATCTTCCATGCCCATGCCCCCATCCCCCCAACCATCATCGTTAAAAAGGTAAAGGATGGGGGCTTCCCTGGTGGCGCAGTGGTTGCGAGTCCGCCTGCCGATTCAGGGGACACGGGTTCGTGCCCTGGTCCGGGAAGATCCCACATGCCGCGGAGTGGCTCGGCCCATGAGCCATGGCCTCTGGGCCTGCGCATCCGGAGCCTGTGCTCCGCAACGGGAGAGGCCACAGCAGTGAGAGGCCCGCGTAACGCAAAAAAAAAAAAAAAAAAAAAAAAAAAAAGGTAAAGGATGAAAATCTCAATTCCATTATTAGGATGGTATCCAATCATTTCTCTCCTATGTTATCTGAAAGGAAATTGGTCACTTAACAGTGACCACACTTTTTTTTTTTTTTTTGGATGCACCACGCAGCTTATGGAACCCAGACCAGGGCCCTCGGCAGTGAAAGCACGGAGTCCTAACCACTGGACCACCAGGGAATTCCCTGAACCGTGGAAGGTTTCCTAAAAGGTCTTCAGGAAATCAATTTTCAGTTACTTGCCGTTACAGTGTATATTCAACCATCCTGATTAACACACTTCTTGGTCAGATTCCCCTAAGTCTGGACAGGATCACAGTTTCACCAAGAGTCGGATTAAATTGGGAAGGAATTTAAAGCTGGACAACCCGAGGATTTCAGGTTAGTATCAGAGATGATATCACCACACTCACAAATTCTTAGTAAGAACATTATTAATTCGTATTATTTATAATTTGTTAATAAATTTTATTAACAAAAGCACTGGGCATTAGTAAGGCTGACTCTCATTCAAAATACACTCTCTCCATCAGAAAACAAAGTTATGCCAGAACACTTATGTACCAATAAAGAAAAGATGCCTTGCTGGTTACTTGGACAAAAACTAAACTTCAGAAAAATACACTGAAAGTATTCAGGTATTCTTAAAGCTGCCTATGTAGAAGTTCAACTCCCCTCAGGCAAATATTACAGGGAATTCATATTTTCTTACTTCATGCTCTTATAATAAATTTTAACTCTGAACCAAATCCTATTCCCCAAACTCTGGCCACTTCCTGGATGAACGGTAAGATTTATTACCCCTGTAGGGACATTGTCAGACTGTTTTATGGGTCAAAAATCTGTGTGCAGCGGAACACATCTCCCACTCACTGTTTTCATTGCTTCAGTAGGTCCTCTGTAAACTGGGTAGGAAGTGTGTTACACGCAGACCTTCCCCCAAGAACCCTTCTTGAAATACTGAGCTTTCCTTTAAATCCAAGCACACTAACCGCCCCCCCACCTTTTTTTGTGTGGTACGCGGGCCTCTCACTGCTGTGGCCTCTCCCGTTGCGGAGCACAGGCTCCGGACGCGCAGGCTCAGCGGCCA
>NC_041230.1:39486647-39518768 GCF_002837175.3 Physeter macrocephalus | reverse complement strand
CAGGCTCAGCGGCCATGGCTCACGGGCCCAGCCGCTCCGCGGCACGTGGGATCTTCCCGGACCGGGGCACGAACCCGTGTCCCCTGCATCGGCAGGCGGACTCTCAACCACTGCGCCACCAGGGAAGCCCTAACCCCCTTTTTAAAACTATCAACAACCAGTACTTTATGCCCCGTAATCACAGGGGGGCACAGGAGTAGCTATTGAGGACTCTGAATTAAGGTCTGTTTTTCCTCTCTTTCTTCTTCACCCATCCCATCTTCTTTGCCTTGGAAAAGTCCCCAAAGCTCTTCAATGGAAGATGGCAACTGCTTTCAGGACTTCCCTGGTGGCCCAGTGGTAAAGAATCCGCCTTCCAATTCAGGGCATGTGGGTACGATCCCTGGTCAGGGAACTAAGATCCCACATGCCGTAGGGCAACTAAGCCTGTGTGCCACAACTATTGAGCTCGCACGCCTCAATGAGAGAGCCCGCATGCCACAAACTACAGAGCCCACGCATGCTGGAGCCTGCGCGCCACAACTCGAGAGAGAAAACACACAAACCACATACCACAACTAGAGAGAAGCCCAAGCGCTGCAACGAGGAGACCGTGCCCCGCAATGAAAGATCCTGAGTGCCGCAACTAAGACCAAACACGGGCAAAAAAAAAAAAAGAAAAAAAAAAGATATGCTCTCACAGACAGGCAAGACAATTCCTAGAGACGGTGTCTATTAAAAAAAAATTTTTTTAACATTATTGCAGATTTTAAAAACTGTGCAGATAAGTTTGGCAATGCAGGGAAATAGCCACTCTTAAAAAATAGTGAGGGACTTCCCTGGTGGTCCAGTGGCTAAGACTCCGAGCTCCCAATGCAGGGGGCCCAGGTTCAATCCGTGGTCAGGGAACTAGATCCCACATGCTGCAACTAAAGATCCTGCACGCCTCAACTAAAGATCCCACATGCTGCAACTAAGACCCGACGCAGCCAAATAAATAAATAAATAAATATTTTTTAAAAAATACTTAGTGGGAGCAAAAATGGGTATACTCTTTCCTAAGGGTAATTTGGCAACTCAGTCAAAAACCTTTCCTACATGAATACCCTTTAATTCAGCAACTCTGTTTCCAGGACATATATTAAGGAAATAATTATGTGTCAAAGATTTAGCTTTAAGTGCATCCATCACAGTATGTTGCAGCATGTTACAGAAAAATTGGAAACAACCTAAATGCTCCAAAGTGGAGGATTAGTAAAATAAATTATGTTCATTCTATAATGGGTATTCCATCATTTAAAATATCATTGTGGATAATACAGATTTATACAGATGTTTACAATATATTGGGTAACAAAAATAAGTGAAAAAATAACATGCATAAGATAATCAAAATTTTGTTTAAAAATTATAAAAATATACTATTTTTCATTAAATCTAAAATGCCACCAATTGTTAAGATTTTTAACATACCACCAAGGAAGAAAAAAATGCTGCCAATTAAACTATGACACTCCAATGTTTGTAAATCGCATCTTGATTTTAAAGAAGTTAAATGTGAAATAACATGCATATCAGAATCTACGAAACATGGGGGCAGGGAGATCATGTATGCATGTAAAATTTTTACAGCATCAGAGTAAGGAAGTATTTCAGACAGACACAAAAGGCACGTGAAAAAGATGAACAGATTTGGTTATCTAAAAATTTGAACTCCTGTACAATAAAAAGCAACATTAAAAAGTGAAAAGACAAGCCACAGACTGGGAGAAAATGTTTGCAATGCACAATATTGAGAGGGGATTAGTATCTAGCATATATTAAGAAATCCTGCAGATTAAAAAGACAGATAGCAAACAGAAAAATGGATAAAAATATATGAATAGACAATTCACAAGAAACGAAACTCAAGAACCAAATTAAAAAAACATGTAAGAAGAGGTTTTCAAATTAAAACCAGCAAGAGATACCCTTCCACATCCATCAGACTGGCCAACATGAAAAAAATCTGACAATTCTAAGTTTTAACAGGAATGCTATGCATGCTCATGGGAGCATGAACTGGTGAGCTGACTCAAAAAGCAATCTGATAGTGTCTACTAAAACTGAAGACCTTCATCTTCCTACAAAGAAGAAATCCTAGTTCCAGCAATTGCACTAAAGAAACAAACATGCACTCAAAAAGGCATACACAGAAAAAACTTCATTGTAGCATTGTTTATAAAGGCAAAGATGTAATTATAGTATAAATAAACACAAATATAAAATGTTATTTTTTATATTTTACATTTATATGATATAGAATATACACAGTAAATATAAATAAATTTTAATTATAACATAAATAAAATTTTACCTATTCATACAACAGAAGACCACATAGCAGTTTAAATGAATGTACCACGTTCCATGTATCTCTGTATATAGGGAATGGGACCGGGGAGGGGTTCACAGGGACTTTCAACTTTATTGACAGTCTTCATCAAGAGGTTAAAAAACAGGGGGGAGGTTTACAGCAAATGCAGCATAATGCTAAAGGTTGATATGGCTGGGTAGGGGAGCCCACAGCTATTTCTTATATTACTTTCTATTCTTATCTGTATGCTTAAAATATTTTACAATTAAAAAATAAATTTTAAAAGCACATACCCTAAGACTGTCAAAAAATTTTGGTAGATGTGTGTTGACGTGTACATGTCTGTATATGTGGTCTCGGGCAAACTGCTTAAGGTTTCCTCATTTGCAAAATAAGGGTGAAAGTAGCTACTATGTGTTCTACCTCTTTCTTCTATTTTTTTTTTCCTAAGTTTTCCAAAAAAAAAAAAAAAACTGTAAAAAATTGTAAGAGCTATTGAGAATGAAAACACTTATCCAGTCATTCAACAACACTTCTCACTCCAGTTCCTAGGAGCCAAGTACTATGCTAAGTGCTGGGAATACAAAAACCCAATAATCCCAAGTCTTGAGGAGCTCTCAAGAAAGTGTAGTAAAAAATGAAAATTCCTAATTACACATGAATACATACATATAGCCGGGCGAGAACTTCTCATGGGCCAGTCCCAACAACAGTAGAATCTTTGGAAACAAGGCTTTCGTCCTGAGATGAGGAGGAGGAAGCCAGGAACATGTATTATCTGGCATTAACTAAGCATGTAATAATCCCTGCAGAGTCAAGAACTAAACCATACTTCTTAGCAAAAAGGCACAGATTCTCCAGTATAATCCTTTAATCCTTTGCTACTAAAGTATGGTCTATGGCTCAAACTGTTACTATTCAGCAGCCAGAAAAGTACAGAAGCTTCTAGATGCTTAGAAACTTTTGGACCAATTTGACAATGCCACAACATCCAAATATGTGATCTGTAGATCTGCCTCACTGAACAGAACAGAGGACAAAAGTAAAGGTTCATAAGAGACTGAAAAAAAAAATTATAACAGAAGAGAAAAAAAAAAACAAGGACTAGTTCTTCACAGACAGTTTCAGAAGCACTGCTTTAAAACTCCTTGGGTAAGGATCTTTGGCTAGCGCCAAAATTGAGTTTGGAATGAAATTCAATGGCAGCAGCTGGTTTATAACTTAGCAGAGAAGCTGCAAATTCCAACGTCTCTTAAAGTGTCTCTACAAAAAAAACATCAAAGAACTCTTACCAGGTTGTCATCCTTGATAGTGTGTCAAGGACCACCTGGAGAAAGGACCTCTGGGTCTCCATTACTGGGCCTGGGGGTAGGGGAAGATGGCAAATCAAACAGATCCAGAAAACACCCTCCTCAATTATTTCTACTCTGAGGCAGGAAACGGCCCGGGCAGCCAATGACTGCAAGAGGAGAGGGATGGTGTGAAGTGGCAGTGCTGAGGTAAGTCGGCAGAGTCCAAACACAACGGCCTCCCTTATGTAAGAAACCACAGCACAGTGCGGGCTGCCAGGGTGAAATAATGTGCCTCTGTGTGAGAGGGCCTGGGCGAGCTGCAGAGCCTGGGACGCACTTGGAGTTTATCTAAGCCATGTACACACGGTCTGTTAATGAGCATTTGGTCTCCAAAGTGGGCTCCCTGCTGATAAAAACCAGATGCAGGGCCAGCTGATCAAAGTGGCCTCCCTCCCCACTGCCCACTGCCTGGACCACTATCTCACCATGTCTCCCGAGCCTTCCTGGCACCCCCTCCTTTAACGGACATTCGCCAGCTGAAAACACCATGCCCTTCCAACTAGCTTCTTTCGTGCTAATTAAATTAAAAGGTAGGGAAAGCAGGAGGGTTTGGAGACAGGGAGAGAGAGGAAAGGGATAAAGGGTGTTCTATTTGGATTTATGTGGCCCAGTTTTTGGTGGCCTTCGGTCACTAAAACACACAGACAGACGTGACATCTTTATGTCCAGTCTCATCTGCTGCAAGTTTCAGAAAGGCAATGCAGCAACTGGAAAAATAAGCCCTTGGGAGCCCCAAATGAACTCTGCCCGATCCCTCTGTAAAGGAGATTGAGAAGGTAAGGTTAGAAAGAGACAAAGTCAGCTGGACGCCATGAAAAAGCAGTCTAGCATGGCTCAGAAATGCCTTAGCAAAGGGGAGACATGGTCCACAGTGTCTCCCAGGGCATGAGGACCCCTAGTGAGCAGGGAAGAGCATCCTGACCCTGTGAGAGATTCATAACTGAACCCAAAGCCAGACAACCTAGCCTAGTTAGTAACCCCTTAGGGTCTTGTTCTTGGGAAGAAAATGCAGTATTCCTGTCATAGTTCCTCTTTATTTGAGGCATCAAAGAAGCAGAAAACATTCATCCAGGTGGAGAAAAAAAAAAATGGCATTTAAATCGATTCATTAATTCCCTACAAGTATGTCTTGGGGGCCGACTTTGTGCCAGGCTTCTTGCCATCTTGGCGTTTACAGCCCAGCAGGGCAGAGAGACACAAAACACGCAATTACACGTGTGAGAAGTTACAGTACACAGGGTGGTCTGACCTTGTCTACCGGGGATCGAGGAAGGATTCCCAGAGGAAGTGCTGATTAATCTGAGACTTGAAGATGGATAGAAAGTAATGGACAAAATGGTGAGGAAGGTTTCAGAAAGGGTAACCAGCATGGCAGAGGGTCCCAAATCCAGAGAAAGGGTGGTACATCTGTCAAACTAAAATAAGTTATGGCTACAGCTTAGAGAGCAAAGCAAAGAATGTCTTCCATGGAAGGCTTGAGGGGTAGATAAGGTCCTACACCGCAGGGCTTTTTAGGTCTTATTAAGATTTGAGAATTTATCCCTAAAGACAATAGGAAGCCATTGCAGCATTCTAAGTGGTGAAATGTCATGCTCGGAGTTTTATTTTAAAAGGTTAAAAGTGGTCCCCTGACTCCTGAATGCAAGATACCAGAAATAACAAATATCATATATTAACGCATATACGTAGAATCTAGAAAATGGTACAGATGCACATATTTGCAAAGCAGAAATAGAGACACAGATGTAGAGAACAAACATATGGATACCAAGGGGGGAAAGGCGGGGGTGGGGTGAACTGGGAGATTGGGATTGACATATACACACTACTATGTATAAAGTAGGTAACTAATGAGAACCTGCTGTATAGCACAGGGACCTCTACTCAATGCTCTGTGGTGACCTAAATGGGAAGGAAAGCCAAAAAAGAGAGGATATACGTATGCATATAGCTGATTCATTTTGCTATACTGCAGAAACTAGCACAACACTGTAAAGCATCTATACTCCAATTTTTTTAAAAAATTAGAAAAATAAAAATAAAATAAAATAATTTCATTAAAGTTAAAAAAAAAAAAAAAAAAAGATACCAGGAAAAGAGGAATAACTCATCTTGTCTGAATCTCCTAAACTTGTAAATAAGCTAGGGCGGGGACGGTAGGTCTGTGAATTGGAAGGCTCACAGTGGAAAGTGCGCCCTTTCTGGCTTGCTGTCACAGAGCCAAGAACTAAAAGCCTGCCATCCTCACAGCCACACACTCAGCAGTGCCGGTGGCGATCTCCAGGCCCTGAGACAGCCGGCAAAGTACCGGAGCTTCCAGTGGGCACCTGGAAGTCCATCTGGGCTGGAAAACTGGGTCTTGGTACCCTTCTCTGGACCATGATACGTGTTCAAGTGGGGAGTGGCCTCCCCAGACCCACACACAGCGCCTCATCCTATTCTAAACGCTCCACGGAGAAGATGCTGTTCAAACTCTACTCAGGAAAAGCGTTTCAGCCTGGTTGGGCGGGGCAGGGGGTGGGGTGCGGTGGGGGGGTAGGACAACAGGCTTCTCTGAGCTGCTCAATCACCAGACTCAGAATAAAGGATGTTTTCAAGGCCTGGAGTTTTCCAGCTGCCTGGAAACAGGAAGAGCCCAATCCAGGAGAACAGTAACCCTCACACACGCCCTACATAAAGACGCGTTGAGCCATTAGCCCTAATTGCCTGTGACTGACACCCGGAGAGAAGCCCGCCCTCCAGGCATTTGCTCAGTGGAAAGCAAACAAACAGCTCCTGGAGCACCCGGGCAGCCATTTTCTCTCCTTTCGGCCAAAATGATTCTGCCCTGTTCCCCCCAAGTTATATACAGATTTCAAATTATAAACCAAACAAAGGTCTTTCAAGTATTCCTTACCACGTAGGAAAGAGAAAAAAAAAAAAGAACGCCTCTGTAGGGAGGAGTTACACACACGCAATTGCTTATGAATCTTTTCACAAAATCAAAAACTTCACAAAAGACTTTTTGGAGCCACCTCTCAATGCCCCCAATTCTCTCCGGGTTTGAGGTATTAAAAACTATTTGCAATACTTTTCACATGTTCATTGTGTTTTATTAAGAAATATAAGTTAAGTTGTGGGCCAAATGCTGGGGATCGCAAATGCCTACAGATTTAGGATTTTTTGCTTAAACAACTGGGTGTTCTAAAGTGGTTTAAGAACAATACAGAATGTTATACATCAAGCAGGAGACCATCCATCCTTCCCTTTTCCTTTGTGAATCACCCACACACCACCACCACTGGCCAGACCATGGTGACTGTGGTGATATGGACACTGGTTTCCTCAGTACCAACTCATGACCAGGATGGAAATCGGGACCACGACGGGACTGGCCCTGAAAGTGATCAGCAGTCCTTAGATAAGACCCTGTTTCCCAGTTCAGAACTGTTCTGTTCCTTTATGGTTCCTTCATACCCACTTTAAAAATATTCACCAGGTGTAACACCCACCATTGGGTGAGGGCTTCATATACACTGTCTTATTGGAGTCCCTTAACTTCCTGGGGAGATAGATATGCATGATTATTACCTCCACCTTACCGAGATGGTAAGTCACGCAGGCAAAGTCATAAAGGGTTGAGTGGGGCGTTAAACCCAGATCTACTTGATGCCCAGGTCCATGCTTTTAATCTCCACTCGCTTTTGGCCTGCTGGGGCCGTCTTCTTGTCATCCAAGGCCTTCAGCATCAGATTTAATTCTGAACTAAAAGGTGGCTCCAAGAGAACCAGGAACCCGCGCTAACGTCAGCCCTGGCCATGGGAATAACATACAGTAATATTCAGAGCCTGAAGTCCTCCATGGGCCATTGAGATACAATGCAAGAGAGAAAATCTGTTTTCTAGGCGGGGTCTAGGCAAATCCAGTGATGCTGGAGGGCAAAATGAACTCCTTGTTCCATAAAAGCCACATTCTTTGAGTCAAGCTGTGCATTTCAAGTCGCCGTATAAGGTACCATTGATTCTGCCCTAGATGATTTAGATCCTTTTCAAGATTTATGCAGAACGAGCAGTTCTCCCACACCTCCCTTGGTCCTATGCATGGCAGCCTCCCCAGAGACTACTAGCCACCAGGTAATAAATAACCACGCTGTTTCTGCCTTGGTGAAGGAGCCTCAGTTGTTTTTTATTTCAGGGGGTGGGGAGGGAGGTGCTGCTGTGGGACAGAAGGCTACTCACCCAGCAGGCAGAGCATCGGGGGCCTGGGCAGCCGCTGGGAGCTGCTGGGTGCCCGAAGTGCTGGTCTCCTCTCCCTCCTCCGGCGTGGCCGTGGCAGGGAGAGTCGCTGTGGCGGGGCTGGGGACCGCACTCGATGCCGCAGCAGGCGGGGATGCCACAGCAACAGCGGAGGGTCCTTCGGGGTCAGTGGCTGCGGTGGGTTCGTCATTCACTGAAAATACAGGAACCGTAGTTTAGAGATCAACTCGGCGTTGTGTTCACATTCACCAGGTTTCTCGCTGAACGTGGTTAACACAGTACCTACAAGGTGACTGTACATGTTACCTGGTGACGGCAAAAAGTTTTACAGAACATAACTTTGGAAAGGACAGCAAGTCAGTGAGAGCCTGCCGGAAGAAATTGGGAGATGGAGCTGAAATAAATAGATTATTAAATATTACCTCTTTTATATAACTTCACTAAATTTTTCTAAGATGCCATGGTTACGTTTACAGCGATAAAAGAGTAGCAGGAAAAATAATGTACCAGGGAAGTGTGTTAGTGCTACATGGAGCAAGGCCAAGGCCAAAGCCAAGTTTATAGGGTTGTATACTTTTCTTTGTCACTTGTCTGCTAGGCACAAATAGCACCTTCCTTCAAAAAGTTCCATACACACTAGGAGGTAGAAAACTTCCAATAATGCGCTTGTTCTTTTAAAGACTCACGCTCAAAGTGGGGGGGCAAGGATTAACACCCTAGACGGAAAAGATGGGGCTGTGAGAGAAGGGACTTGTCTCCAAGGCAACAATAGACAAAGAGACAGAAGTGAAATAAGCTGATTCCTGAGTCTCCTCATTTTTCCATTCCCTTGATGATCACTCATGTTCACAAGGATCCCAGGGCTCTGCAATATGCTCTCACTCAGAAAGGGATCAAACACGGTTTCAAAGAATTAAAATTCTTTGAAAATGGATAAGCCATAAACAGAGAATTTTCTACATATATGATTGCATATGTGTACGTTTACACTAGAATTTCGTGGGAAAACCCCTTGGTTTAGCCTCATCTTCCTAATTCAGAAACTCTTTTTGCAGTTCCCCTAACAAATGGCTATCCAGATTGAACATTTCTTCTGACAAGCACCTTGCTACAGAGCCATCGCACTGTTGAACGGATGTAGCTGCCAGAAAGATTTTTCTTATGTTAAGCTGAATTCCACTAGATGGTTTTAGTCCTCACACCCCCAAGCAATACAAAATAAGTATCCGGCCACGCTGTTTCTCATTCACCCTCTCTATTCCAGTAAAAGGCCTACTCTTTCTTTAATGTCTCTATGTTACTCTCTTCTTATGACCTGGCTGCCCTCCTGTAGATATTTTCTTCTATTGCTTCCCATTTCTAAATAATGTTATCATGAACTGAACGTAATCAGTGAGATACCATCAGACCAGCAGAGTCAGATTTCCAATATAAATGATATTAGTTATATTTATAGAACACCAGTTATATTTATAGAACACAAGAACGCCAGCCAAAGTGCACATCATTGCTTTTCGGATTATCTCATTTAAGCCTCATACACAAGCCCATTTTACAGTTGAGGAAACTGAAGCTCGAAGAGGTTAAATAACCTGCCAAGGTCACAGGGCACCTAATTCACACCCCTGCTGTCTGCCTCCAGAGCCTGAACCCTTACTCACTACACTCTACTTCTCCCTCTCTGTGCATCCTCTAATGCAGCCCGGGTTTATAATAACTCAGAAGCAACCACATGAGCCTGTCAGCTAACGTGAGACTGATGGTCGGCTGAAACTAAAATTTCTTCACATGAGATGATGCCAAGCTTGATCTTAACAAATAGCAAAGAGCCTAGGAACTACCTACGATTAATTTAAATAATCTGCTTTCTCTTCAGTATATGAAATATTGTCTGGCACACAGACTAAATTAGTTGTTTAATAAATGACTATATTTTATGCAACTGATGTTTCCTCAACATAAATGCAAGAATTTTTATTTATATTCCGAGTCTATCTCGGCTGAGTTAGTAAAACACAATAGATGGCAATTCTTTGTATGCAAATCTATAAATTTTACTCAATTCCAATGAAAAAACCATCATGACCTTTTTGAGAACTAAATAAATTCATTCTAAAATTTATAAGTAAAACTAAACACAGAAGAATAGCCATAAAAATTCTAGAGACGAAGAGTCTTGCGTGCATGGGGTGGGGGAGAGGGGAGGAGATCGTTTCCTAAGGTATTAATTAACCCATATTATAAAGCTACAACAACTAAAACAATGTGGCACTGATACATGAATAGGCAGATGTTGATTAAATAAACAAGATAATTCAGAAACAGAATTAAATACACATTGGAATTAAAGAATTTAGTATATGACAAAGGTGACATTTTAAATTCCTGCAGAAAAGACAGACTATTCAGTAAATGGTACTGTGACAAGTGGGTAGTGTACTGGACAAAAACGGAGATATATTCCTACCTCACTCCTTACATCAAAATAAATTCCAGATAGATCAGAGATTTTGACATAAAAAATGAAATCACAGAGGAACCAAAGAAAATGGAGGAGAACAGTTTTATAATCTCAAAGTGGAAAAGACAGAATCTAGAAGTCATAAAGTATTGATGAATTCAACTACATTAATTTTTTTAAATCTAAATGGCAAAAAAACACCATAAGCAAAATTAAAATCAAAAGAAAAATAACAAACTGGGAGAGATTAATATCAATTCATATTACAGACCAGTTGCTAATTTCTTTGATATGAAAAAAGCCTCTACAAAACAGTAAGAAAGGGACTTCCCTGGTGGCGCAGTGCTTAAGAACCCACCTATCAATGCAGGAGACACGGGTTCAAGCCCTGGTCCAGGAAGATCCCACATGCCGTGAAGCAACTGAGCCTGTGTGCCACAACTACTGAGCCTGCGCTCTACAGCCCACCAGCCACATCTACTGAGCCCACGTGTCACAACTACTGAAGCCCACGGGCCTAGAGCCCGTGCTCCACAACAAGAGAAGCCACCGCAATGAGAAGCCGCGCACCGCAACGGAGACTAGCCCCCCCTCGCCGCAGCTAGAGAAAGCCCACATAGCAATGAAAACCCAACGCAGCCAAAAATAATTAATTTAAAAAAAAACAGTAAGAAAAAGACCAAAAATATGCAGAGACACTTCACAGTTAAGGAAATACAAATTACCCCTAAACATACGAAAAGATGCTCAACCTCAATTATGAGACAAAAAATGCAATTTAAGACTATAATGAAGTGCCATTTTTTAACCTATCACACTGGCAAGAGTGAAAAATATTCAACCACACTGATAAGAATGTAAGAAAAACTGGATTTTCACATACTGCTAGAACCTCTGTGGAGTGCAACTGGGCAATACCAAAAATTTAAATACAATAATTGGGAGGTGGGGGGAAGCTTGGGTGGGTACAGAGAAGAGAGGTGGGGGGGCCTACAGGTGAAATTAAAATGGCCATGAGTCAATAACAGTCAAAGCTGGGTGATGGGTTCATTGTAATATTCCTTTTTACTTTTGTACCTATTCAATGTCTGTGGCACAGATGGAGTGTGTACTCCCATCAGGAGAGGCATATAGTGTCTGGTCGTTTCTCTTTTGCAATGTTAGCAGCCATTGATGATTATTGCCTAAATCCACTAACCGGTAAAGAACCGAAAAATAGTAATATTCTAATTCTATCACGCCTCTAAAGAGAAATTTCCCCTATCAACTATCTGGTTACCTTGAGGTTCAGTTTGTAAAGAAAAGGCAAGAGAATTGCTTGAGTCTTTCATTTACCAGTTTTCAGAAGAATGAGTTGATACTCTCATGTCCTCCAAAAACAAACAGTGAAATTTTGCTCTGTTTAAAAATCATTATGAGTTTTTGGATTTAAATAGATTTAAAGCATTTCAATCTTTTGTGATTATTGTTCTTATTGAAACTAAAATTGTCCCCATCTTTGGCTGGGGTTAGCAGAAGAGGGAAGGGCCAAAGATCTTCAAGTTGGCTTCAAGTTCTTTGGAAAAAAATTCTAAGATAATTAATAAGTGGGAAAGTGCAGAACAGCATATATATTGTGCTACCATTTGTGTGTGTATATTCAAAGAATATGCTTGTATATTCAAAGAATATCTTGGAAAGAATCATATGAAACACAACAGTGACTGCCTCTGGGGAGGGAAGGGGAAGCTGGAAGACCAGAATAGGAAGGAGACTTTCTTTACACTGTTTAAGCTTTTATACCTTTAAAGTGTTGACAATATATATGTACTGCCTATTAAAAATTTTTTTATGAAATTGTCAACCAGGAAAAGAACAAAACCAGAGCCCTGCAGCATGCCAGTGGAAAAGACCGCCTAGTCAATACTATTTGGATCTGACCGTTCATGCCGCTGCAAATCTAGTTAGAAGGGTTCCCACCAGGACTGCATCTGTCCACAGGGCTATCCGAGATCCTTTGATTCACCAGAGTAGTTCATCTGTTTAAGAGCTTTGTGGTATCTCGAGTTTAGATTTGGAAACAGAATGTGAAAGCCAGATATCCTAGCACTGAAACTTTATGTGTCCATGCTTATACTCTCTGCTCTCAAAGACTGTATGTGTGTGTGTACGGGCATACCTCAGAGATATTGCAGGTTTGGTTCCAGACCACCACAATAAAGCAAATATCCCAATAAAGCAAGTTTTTTGGTTTTCTAGTGCATGTTTTATATTGCAGTCTATTAAGTGTACAGTAATAGCATGATACCTTAAAATACAATGTATACTTTATACTTTATTGCTAAAATGCTAACCATCATCTGAGTGAGTCGTAATCTTTTTGCTGGTGGAGGGTTTGAGATATTACAAGAACTGGGGAATTCTCTGGTGGTCCAGTGGTAAGGACTCTGCACTTTCACTGCTGAGGGCCCAGGTTCAATCCTTGGCCAGGGAACTAAGGTCCCACAAGCCACACGGCATGGCCAAAAAAAAAAAAGAAAAGAAATATTGCAAGAGTTACCAAAATATGACACAGAGACACGAAGTGAGCAAATGCTATTGGAAAAATGGTGCCGGCAGATTTGCCTGATGCAGGGCTGCCACAAACCTTCAATTTGTAAAAAAAAAAAAGAAGAAGAAAAAATGTAATATGTGTGAAGCACAATAAAGCAAAAAGAGACAAAACAAAGGTGTGCCTGTATATACACACATGTTCTTAGAACAAAAGGGCTTGAAACCTCAGAAGTAAATCCAAACCATCGCAGCTTACAGTCAGAAGAAACCAAAGTTCACATAATTCAGCTACTGCGTCATGGTCACCCTGGTAAAAAAGTGACAGAGCGCCACGCTTGAGCCATAACTTCAAGTAGAGAGAAAAACTGGATTGACAAAGACGAGGAGTTACAATTTCATCATGCCTTAGAAAATTGCTGTATTTTACATTTAAGCTCTATTCAGTATAGCCAGTGTTCTCTGTTAATCATAATTATTTGATGTACACAACTTATCTCCCCCAAAAGACAGCATCCTTCTTGAGAATGAGGGCAAATTTGTTTTCCTTCATTTTTTGCTACTTCCATTCTCTACCTACTACATTCTTGTCTCCACCCATTTGCTCACTTCAGCCCTCCTTCCCTAGAGGCTCTCCCCACCACTTCAGCCCAGACGGATCCCTTTGCAGAGCCCACAGCACCTGTGGTCTTGGCTACTCAACTTTGCAGCCCCTGTGACATCTGCTGTGTTGGTACTTGGCTGACTGGGGCTTTTCAGCTTCTTTCCCTGAAACAAACTATAGGGCAGAGGCCTTACTTCATACTTCTTCACACTGTAATAGCGCTTAGCAAAGTGGCATTCGATAAACACCAATTGAATAAATATTTGTTTAATAGGCCTAATAATCTAGCAAAAGATATCTGAAATAAAACCGCCTCACATTTGGGTAACACTATCACTTGCAAAGCAGGTTCTTTTTAATTTTTTTAAATTTTGAAATAGTTTTAAATTTATAGAAAAGTTACAAAGATAGTACAAAGATAACATGCCCTTCACCCATGCCCTTCATCCATGCTATTACTACCTTGCTGAACTATGGCACATTTGTCAAAACTAAAAAAAATAACACTACTATATTACTAGTAATTAAATTCTAGAATTTATTTGGATTTCACCAGGTTTTCCACTAATGTCCTTTTACTATTCCAAGATCCAATCCAGGATCCCGTGCTGCTTCTCACAAGTTCATTCTCATTAGCTCACTTATCCTCCTAATAACCCCATGAGGAAGGTAGTATTATTCCCATTTTACTGAAGGTAAAACTGAGGTTCCCAGAGGTACCACTCAGAGAGGTGCCAAGCAAGTAGCAGAACCAGCACTCAAATCCAGAAGACTATTAAACAAAAACAATGGAAGGAGGTGGGAGGAGGAGAAATGAAGATGGCTGAGATGGCTTTCCTGTGTGGGAAAGAAAAGCTGGGTACCAACATGAGAGGGTAAATTGGATAAGGTGGTAAAATGGCTGATTTCTGCAACTGTGGGTGTTTCACAAGGTTCCCTCTGTGATGTTGGTTAAACATTCTAACTTTCTGAATCAGATATTCATTCAGGACTAAGACATACTCTAGTCACAGTTGGCCAAAAAAAGATCAGGAATTGGAAATTCTTTTTCTTAATCCTAGACAGGCTGCCAGCTCACTGTGTGTTCCAAGATCTTTAGGTGTGTGTGTGGTGTAGCACAGACTCTCACTGGACACACAGGTCTTTTCAGCCCCCTCACTCGGGCATGGAGAAGGCAACTGCCAACAATGGAAGCTTTTTAAACTGAAGATCAGCTCGTAACATATGATAACACGGTAAAGCAGTCAGTATCTCTCATCCGTGAAACCCAAGCAATGCCTTCCAATGCAATCGATCAACTCAGCTCTTCAAGGGAGCAGACCAAAACTAGGAAAATATTTCATAATTAGTATGACACAGGGTGGGTGAGGATTATATTTTAAAAAGCAATTAAATTAGATAGAAAAAAGAAGAAAAACTTAAAAATGGATAAAGCCATACCATGTCACCTGATGGGAAAGTTCAATCTTTCCTTGGTCAATATGTAGATTCATACAGTTTCCACTTTCATTCCACCATGCTTCTAAGCATTCAAAGTCTGAAATTTGTTTTGAAAATGTATAAACTATCAAAAAATATCATGGAGAAAACGCAATAAGGTGGGACTAGTCCTCCCAGACATTAGAAAAACATGCTATAACATGTCGATAATCAAAATCACGCAAGACTGGCTCAAAACCATAAATAAATGGGATAAGTAAAGTCCAGAAATGAATACTCACTGCGTATAAGAATACAGTAAGTGATAAACACTGAGTAAAACCACAGAAAGAAAAAAAGTAATTAATGTTTACAGGATAATAGGACCCTGCTATAGAGAAAAATTAATTGAAACCCAACTTTCATTATATTTATGTATGTGTAGATACAGATAAACCAGTATAATTTCCAGTGGGATATTTTTAACATGAAAAAAAAGTAAAACAGAAACTTTATTCCATCTAGAGACAAGAGAGAATCTTTTCACTACTGAAGCAAAAGTTAAAATTACAAATATTAAAAAAATGCTCAGGCACAATTTTCTAAAAGTTTTTAACTCCTTTGCTACAAAAACCACAGAAAATGAGACAAAAGGCAAAACAATGATATAGGGGGAAAACTTATAATCATACAAATAACAGATAAAACTTGTACCTAGATACTTCACACCCATTAGGATGGCTAGTATGGGAAGAAAAACCAAAACAAAACAAAATTAAAAAAACAAGTGTTGGCAAGGATGCTAAAAAATTGGAATGCTCATTCGCTGCTGGTGGGAAAAGACAGTACAGCTGTTCTGGAAAACAGTTCTAGGGTTCCTCAAACACGAAACATAGAATTACCCTATGACCCATCAACTCTACTGCAAGGTATACAACAGCCAAAAGAATTGAAAGAACAGACTCAAACAGATACTTGGACACCCATGTTCACAGCAGCATTCACAATAGCCAAGGAGTGGACACAACGCACATGTCTATCAACAGATGAATGGATAAATTTAACATGGTAAAAACATACAACAGAATATTATTCAGCCTGAAAAAGGAATGAAACCCTGACACATGCTACAACATGGATGAATCTTGAAAACATTATGCTAAGTGAAATAAGCCAGGGACAAAAGGTACCTAGAATAGGCAAATTCATACAGACATAAAGTAGAATGAAGGTTACCAGGGGCTGGGGCTGGTGGGTAGGAGGAAGGGAGAATGTTTTTGTGTAAAAGGTACAGAGTTTCAGTTTGGGATGATGAAAAGGTTCTGGAAATGGATAGTGGTAAACTTGCACAACACTGTGAATGTACTCAATGCTACTGAATTATACACTTAAAAATGGTTTATATGGTAAATTTTATGTTATGAGCATTTTACCACAATTTTATTAAAAAACCTGTGCTTAGACTATATAAATCTCTAAAATAAACGTCTATAACTCCATGAGACAAATAACTGAACACCATGAAAAAAGTCACTTAAGAGAAAAGCAACTGATAATTGTAGAAATGCAATGAGGTTAAATGATGAGGTGGCACCCAATACCTGTTAGCAAAATGACAAACCAGTATTTACAAGGTCAAAGGAAAAATAAACCTCATATGCCACGAGGAAAATTTTACAGTGCCTTGGGATGTATGATTATTTCAAACCTTTTGGAAGGCAATCTGGTAACACACTTTAGATTTTAAAAATTCGCATCCTTTGACTCAAGAACTCCATTCTGGAAGAAACAAAGTTGTGTGAAAAGATGTTTACATCAGGATTTTGTTTTACAAAAGGGAAATACACAAGGACTGCAAAATGGTTATATGAGTTATAGCATATTAACTGTGAAATAGTATGAGGCCACTAAAAAAAGGTAAACAAGAAGACCACTGATACATGAACATGTGTAACAAAAATAATGAAATGGAAAAAAGAATATCTATCCATGCTGCATAATTATAACCATATGAAATTATTTGTAAAGACAAAAGCTAACTTTGAGAGCTTACTATGTCCCAAGCACTGTGCTAGACATGCTACATATTTTATATAATTTATTCCTTATAACAATGCTATGAGATATATAATCTTGTCCTAATTTTATTAATGAGAAAACTAAGGACCAACTAGTCCCTGGGTCTTACACACATGCTATACACCGGGGGCAGAATCTGACTGCAGTCACTGTGACTCCCCACCTTACATGCATGGAAATCACATTTAAGGGAGGAATGAGTGAGAGATGTAATTTTTTTGGGGGGGTGGGGGTAAAGTTTTCAAGAAAAAATTAGAAAGTAAATCATTGCACACAAGTCTCAATAAAGTGCTATACCGTCAGCCTCGTCCTTGATCCACCACTTCTAAAACGCAGAAATATTACATTTATACAGACAGACCACCATTCACTTTCTTTTTATAAAAACGGATATTTTACAGTTGTGACGTGAAAAAAACACCTGGAAGTCAGCTCCGTCTTTGCCCCAAATGTCTTTTTCATGCATAGCTGCAGAGCACAGCCAAAAAGGCTTGCTAAATAAATCTTGTATGTCTCTGGAAACGTTTCCTGGAAGCACGGCTCTCTACCACCACCATTTTGGAACTGGTCCTCGCACTTCAAACAGTGGTATATGGAGATGTCCATATACCTGTATGTCCACACAGGGATGGAGATGTCCTCAATAAGAGCCTCAACCCCCTTCTAGGTTTACGCTACCAAAGAGGGGGGCTTCTGCCTGCTCCACAAAGGAAAGGTGAGATCTTTCTGTACCCCTTGGATAGACACTAAAAAGCCCACAAAGTCCAGGCTGGCTGTGAGCCAAATGTGAACCTTCATCAGAGCAGAAAGGAGAGAAACAAGATAGGGGCCAAGGCCTCAGTATTTTAACAGGCAGAAATCCCTAACATGCAACGACTGTCCTTCACAGACAGGTTTCGGAACAGTTTGGGCATTCAGACACAGCACCATAGAACATCTCCAAGGCAGTTTGGGGTTACAGATATTTGGCTTTCGGAAGATATGGCTGGCACGTGCCTCCTCTGCTGAAATACATAATGTTCCTGGAGATAAGGACAATACACAAAGGTACCTAAAAATAAGAGTAGGGGAAACACAGACCTGTTTAAATGTCCAAGGAGATCTACTCAAAGACCATCACCACAGAAAGGCAATTTACCCATAGGTGGTTTTTTTTGTTTTTTCGGGGGGGAGGGGGAGGGGTTTTTTTGGCTGTGCTGCGCGGCATGTGGGATCCTAGCTCCCCGACCCGGGATCGAAGCTGCGCCCCCTGCATTGGAGGCGTGCAGTCCCAACCCCAGGACAACCCGGAAGTCCTACCCATAGTTTTTGTAAGACAAGCAGAGATGGCTGGGGGAGACCAGCATCACAATAATGGAGGCCCCTGGAGGAACAAAGTGGCTGGTATCACGCCTGTGGCATCCAGGAAACAACTGGTTCCAAAGCCAGTTCCCCTTGTCCGTTTGTGAACACCGGCCCTCATCTATGAGTGACTTTTTTTTTTCATCACGCCACATGGCTTGTGGGATCTTAGTTTCCGGACCAGGGGTTTAACCTGGGCCCTGGCAGTGAAAGAGCCGAGTCCTAACCACTGGACCACCAGGGAATTCCCACAAGTGACTTATTTGCTTAAGAGAAACATGTTTACTGGTGCTTGCGGAGCTACATACAGTATTCTGTAGCGCAGTCCACGGCCCCCACCTCGCTGTCCCCACCACACAAACGGGAAGCCAGGCCACCCCTGGCTTCTGTAACTGGCAGTTCCAGCAGTTGGACACGGTGGTTGGCAAAGGAGCAGCAGGCAGGCTGAGGCAGCTGCCGCTTATGTTCCTCACCTCCAGCTCATCCTCGCCTGCAAGGCTCGGGCCGAGCTCGCTAACTCAATTCCTGCAGGCAGGTCCCAAAGGCCAGGGAGAAAGTCAGGCCACTGCACGCACAGTGAGCCTTGCAGGACCCAGGCCACTCTGCCCTGCAGTCTGCCGCAGACAACAGTATAGCCGAGCGCCCTGAGCTATCAAAGGGGCTCTGCAGCCCTCATGCAGTGCTGCAAGAGAACTAAAAGTCATTAGAAAGTAATCCCAATCGACTTCTCCTGCTCAATAAGTTTGTCACACAAGGGGCAGGAACAGTACCAGGGTAACGCTTACGTGAAGAAGCTGTGCTGCTCTGAACTCCCCGTCCTTCCTGCCACACCTCTGCTATCACAAGCATCTACAAAATTATTTCAGTGTCTCTTACTGATTTAAACACCTGCATTTCCCCCACCTACAGCTTATCAAAGCAAACGCCCGTGTCCCTTCCCAACTGCCCCAAATTAAGACAAATTACCAAATGACCAGCAGCCACAAAAGATATGACAATCTTCAAGATGTTTAGGAAAAAAAACCTTTTTTTTGGTCCTTTCCCCTTTTTAATTCAACACTGTCCGGATGAGACAGAAGGAAAACATGACAAAAATGGATTTGTTCTGAAATAGGTCCTTCTCTTCCCAGTTATGGGGAAGCAGGACCAAGTGCAGAGAAGTTCCATGTGGATGTGGAAGCGCTATCTACTCTCAAATGGAACAGCCACAGGAGGCCCCCCAGTGGCAGCTGGGCTTTGCTCCTGGTCCAGCATCCCAACCCGCTCAACAGTGCTGCCATCTTCTCTAAGCCAGCTCTTCACAACAATACTTAGCCTTCTTTCTCCCTAGTCTGATTATTCCCTTAAATTAAGGAAATGAAAAAACATGTCATGTGTAAGTAAGATATCACCCCCCTCACAAAGAAATCCAATGTTGATAAGAAATGAATTTAAATATCAATACTTTTTACTTCTGTACAAAGGAAGATTTCAGACGAGCACAGTCATGTGGAGAATAACCTTGGCTGTACACACCATGCCAGAGAGAAAAGAAGACGGGTCATGGAAAGACTGATGGATTCAAAATCCATCTTAGTGTGGGAGTCTTCTCTCGCCCACCCTGCATCCTGACACAGCAGGCAGGGTCCCGACTCCAAGCGAGAACAAGTTAGAGGCCATGCTTTAGTCTGGGCTGGTGCTCTGCGCTGTCACTCACCTGTGCCATTGGCCAAGCCACTGTGGCTTGGGTTCTTGAGGGGCTGGTGCTGCCGGCTGCTAGTACCGGGGCTCTGCTCACCAGTTGCTGTGGCTGTTCTGGCTGAACCACCTGAATGTCTGTGTGTCCTGGGGGTTCAAAATATAAAGCAGACAGATATAAGTCACTGTGAAAAAGACAGAGGTGTGCCCCACCTAAGTCACTGTATTCCCTCTCGCTATTTATGGGAAATAAGCCCTGCAATAGTCCTTCTGGTCTTTGACTCGACAGAAGCTGGCCCTGAATGGAGAGACCCATGTAAGCTTCCTCCTTGGTAAAAGCACAGAAGGCAACTTTGGGTAAACTTTTCCATTTGAAGTAAACAAATCCAGAGTGAATTTCCCCCACATCTGAAATAACTGGCAAAATATCCTGTGACCATCACATTATTTTTATTGGGCTTGAATGTAAGAAATAGACAAGAATCACTGAACAGGCTACACATGACATGTTTCTCCTATTCGCCAAAAAAGAGCCCCAAACTTATCCAAATCCATTTTCTCTATGGCTAGAAACATGCTTGCCTTGGGAATAAAAGTCAAGGGGCATTAGACAACTTCAACCAATGTGTATGTTGACATGTTTTATGTAGAAAAGGTGATTCAACATCCATGCAAGTAAACGAGGAACAAATGCAGAGAGGGATCTGTACCACAAGGAAAAGGGTGGAATACAGCAGCAGAGGCTCTATCTAACATCTTCAGAGGACACAAAGCAACAGGCAGTACATGTTCTCACGGTCCTGTCGTAGCTTGATTTCGTTCACTTGATGGAAATGTCTAAGCTTCCCTGCCTTTCTCAGTTTCGTCAAAGGAGATTATTCTACTTCCTACTCATTATATACTACTTTTCAACAGTGAGATGATTTAAGTACTACCCAGTGAAGAAAAGACCGCCCCTCTCCAGGCAGAGAAACAGAGACCCAGAGGACAATTTACAACCACGGGACTCGGGGCAGTGACAATACCACCAACAATAAAGGTGAAAACAATGACTATGGAAGAATTTAATATTCATTGAGCTGGACTATTATGTTCCAGGTACCTGTGGTGTGCTGTGCACTTTGCATATATTATCTCATTTAACATGGCAACCCTAGAGGTAGCTTACTATTATTATGCTCATTTTATAGGTGAAAACAAACACCGAGAAAGTGAGCAGTGGAGCAAAGACTCGAATCCAGGTGCTCTAAGGTCAAGCACCCGCGCTCTCTGGTTGGAGGCTGGGGGTGGGAAGCCTGGACTTAAGCTGAATCCCTTCCAGGCTATTCATTGGTCACTTGGTCAACGGCAAGATGAAGACCTCTAATAGAAAGCTCCCAGAAATAGTCACAAATGTAGAAAATAAACTTATGGTTACCAGGGGATAAGCAGGGGAAGGGATAAATTGGAAGACTGGGATACACACACTACTATAAAATAAGGACCTACTGTATAATAGCACAGGGAACTTAACTCAATACTCTGTAATGGCCTATATGGGAAAAGAATCTAAAAAAGAGTGGATAGGGACTTCCCTCGTGGTCCAGTGGTTAAGATTTCACCTTCCAATGCAGGGGGTGCAGGTTCGATCCCTGGTCAGGGAGCTAAGATCCCACATGCCTCGGGACCAAAAAACCAAAACATAAAACAGAAACAATATTGTAAGAAATTCAATAAAGACTTTAAAAATGGTCCACATCAAAAATCTTAAAAAAAAAAAAAAAATACTGTGCTTCACATGAGCTCTATAGAGAGCTCATATTTGTGTTTAGTAAAGTAAAGCCTGAAAGTTATCACCATAATGGACTCACCTATTCGAAAAATACTTGGAAATATTCCATTTTCAGCAAGTATTCAGAATTATTCCATTCAGACTTTTTTTTCCCCTACCAGGGCTGTATAAAATGTGTTCTCTGTATGGCTAAAAACAGAACCAAAACCAAACACTAGAAATCCTGCCACTGAGGCCCTCTCCCATCTGCTTGTTAGGAACACAGGATCCCGGATGTCCACAGGCTGGCAGTGGGAAGTGACATTCTATATCCAGAGAGGCTCCACTCCGGTCACCATAACCTGGCTGCCAGGAGCAACTCAGATCACACTAGGCTTTTCCATGGACACTGGGAGTCACGGGGGCAGGGGGGAGAAGACAGCTGCTGCGGGGAGAAATACCTCCCTAGGTTCTGATGGGTCTTCTGTGCCCCAGGAAGTGCTCTGGATAAAGGCGGTCCAGGGAGAACCACAGCCTCGGTGCAACATGGCTCTGAGGCCCGTGGGGAGCCTCCCTCCTAGGAGGTTGTACGAGTGAGAAGCAATGGGCATTGTCAGGGGCTCTCACTGCAAAAATATCAGGGGAACAGGAATCAGTCTGGTCATAAGCTGAGGCCTGAGAGGAGAAAGGGAAAGAGATTGCCTTTCTCCAACCTTCTTTTGGGGCAAATGGGAACCTGAAGGGAGATGTTTCTGGAATTGACCGGCAACTGTATTTGGTGCCTGACGTCAGACACTCCCCCCCACCCCCTTTTGCTGCCTGCGGAGCTATCAGATCCCGAGGACCCTGCCACCAGATGGAAAACACACCAGTCCCGTTGGGCCTGTACCACCAGGGCTGGAGACACCGTCTACCTCTCCTTCTCTGCCCCCAACACTTAATACTTTACTGGCCCAGAAACACACTGTGCTTGCACTGTAACTTCCCAATTAGCTGTTGTATGGTGTGTCCCAGAGACACTATAGGACCAATAAAGGTAAGAACCCCGTTTCATACTGTTTCTTTAAGAGGCCACATGGTGACTTGCACAGAGCTGGCACATGGAGGGGCTGGGTAACAAACAAGTTACCAATTTGTTAAATGCCCAGGCCAGGCTAGTCACCTCACTGATACAGCTCTCGCCGCAACTAGAGAAAGCCCGTGCGCAGCAACGAAGACTCAACACAGCCAAAAATAAATAAATTAATTTAAAAAAAAAAAAAGGACAAAAGAAAAAAAGCCTCTGTGAGTTTGTACTCACAGCCCACAGCAGAGGGCTCACCCACTCTGGGCGCAGCAGGCCACTGGGTGGGGTGGCGGGGAGTGCAGCATAGAAAATGCGACACTCGTTGTGTCACACGCACGGGCTCTGACAGGCCCGTGATTCCTTCTAGGTCCTGGACTCCTTGTCCCTCTGCAGAGCAGCTGGGCATGACAACAGGGTGGGTCCCATTACTCTCCTGGCCCCTCCCTCCCTTCCCCAAAGGGGCGTGTGGTCAGAGTTGAGAGAGAATACTTTCAGAAATGTTCAACCACTAATGACAGCAGCACACCCTGAATGACAGGCTGGTGCAGAGCCGGGATTAGCCTGTAAACCAGGGGCAGCTGGGACCACTTTGTGTGAATTGCCACCTCCCTGCCCGTGGCCCACGGCCACCCAGCTACCCCCCCCACCCCACCCCCACACACCCTTTCCCCAGATTCTTCTCTTGCCCTAAATCTGGAGCTTCCACTTTTCCCCTCTTGAATTACCTTTAAAATAAGACTCTTAGAAGGAAGAGAAGGCCTCAATGTTTGAGGACAATCTTCTCTTCAGCAGTTTCCTCTCTGGGAGGTCACTCAACCCTTAAAAGATAGGACTGTGCTGTGATTAAAAGCTGGCCCAAGGCCTTCCCTGGTGGCGCAGTGGTTGAGAGTCCGCCTGCCGATGCAGGGAACACGGGTTCGTACCCCGGTCCGGGAGGATCCCACATGCCGCAGAGCGGCCTGGCCCGTGAGCCATGGCCGCTGAGCCTGCTTGTCCGGAGCCTGTGCTCCGCAACGGGAGAGGCCACAGCAGTGAGAGGCCCGCGTACCGCAAAAAAAAAAAATGTTAAAAAAAAAAAAAAAAAAAAAAAAAAAGCTGGCCCAAAAGCTGAAACCACAGACCATAAGCCAAAATAGTACCAGGACACAAGGGGGGCTATGGGGTGGACATGAGCTGGGCCCCACCACAGGCAGCCTGTCTTCGGCTCTGCCAATGACTTCAACCTTGGCCTGATCCCTCCACCATCTTGGGGGCGGGAGGCAGGAGCTATGCAGCCCCTGGGGCAGTCAGAAGAAGGCGGAAGGGCAAAATTCCACGAATGGTTTTAAGTCACCTAGTTATAGAGATTCAGCTCTCACTACACCACCTGCCTCTCAAAATGCTGGTGTGACGTTACCTAAGTTCCTCCCTCCGATCAGAAACTAAGACCCCCCCCTAGGGAATGCCAGTCAAGGTCAGGGCCCTGGGATCCTCTCTCCACTCTGCAGAAAGAGAACTGATGCAGGTGAGGTCCCCAGGAGAGGGCTCTTGGCTGTCCCTTGCCATTCAAGCTTTGACATTCATAGCATTGGCCTCAGTCCTCAGCTGACCCTGAGAGCCACAGCCTCCAGTGTTGTGGGACACCCTGCATTGCCCTGCATGAAGGCCAGAGAATTGCATTCAATCATTATTTTCTGAGCACTAGGCCCTGTTCTAGGGCCTGCAACAAAACAGAAAGAGTGGTTGACCTCAAGGAGCTTACATCTTAGTGGACACGCAATGACTTGTACTTCTGTTCAGAAACAAACTTGCATCACACCCTGCAATGCCGGTGTGTGGGAGAGCCACTTGTCTAGTGAGTGAGCCTGCCTGACAACTTGGCATTGTCACCCAGTGCAGCTTTGTTGATCATCACATATGTAATAGTTTATGTGGAGTAATTAAACAAAACAAAACTTTGTTTAAAAAAAAAAAGCCAGCCCTAGCATCAGTAATGCAAATGCGAACAAAATGAAGAGTCAAAAAAAAGTGATGGCTCACAAAACACGAAAACAAAAATTTTTGCTAAATTAAAAAATGAAATTCTAAATTTGGTGGTCGCTCAGAATTCGGGATTGATAAATCTATCACATCCTTTATGAGGAAATGGATTTAAAAAGTAGTTGGTGGCTTCATCAAAATTTAAAACTCCTGCTCTTCCAAAGACACTATCAAGAAAATGAAATGACAGTCCCTAGATTGGGAAAAATCATTTGCAAAATACCTATCTGATAAAGGATTTATTTCTAGAAAAAAAAACTCTCAGAACTCAATAATAAAAAGAATAAACCAATAAAAATAATCAAAAGATTTTAAAAGAGAAGATCTACAAACAGCAAATAAGCACATGAAAGATGCTCAACATCATTAGTCATTAGGCAAACACAAATTAAAACGACAGTGAGGTACCATCACACAACTGTTAGAATGGACAAAGTAAAAACAAAACAAAACAAACCTAAAAAATCACACACACACACAAACAAGAACAAAACAAAACAAAAACTGACAGTAACAGTACTGGTGAGAACACAAAGCACCTGGGACTCTCAAACACTGCTGGAGGGAACACAGCGTGGCACCATCACTTTGGAAAAGAGTTTGGCAGTTTCTTATAAAGTTAAACATGCACTTAGCATACGAACCAACAATCCTATGCCTAGGTATTTATGCAAGAGAAATGAAAACGTTTACACGAAACCTGTAGGCAAATTATAGTGACTTTATTCATAATTTCCAAAACCATAAACAACCCAAACTGGGGAATGAACAGACTGTGGTACATCCACACAGTGAAATACTACTCAGTAAATAAAGGGACTGAACTACTGATGATGCAGCAACATAGATGAATCACAAATGCATTATGCTAAGTGGAAGCAGACAGACACAAAAGGCTACAGAGTATATCCAACTATTTTTATGACATTTAGGAAGAGGTAAAACTGTAGGGAAAGGAAGCAATTAGTATCTGCCAGTAGCTCAAGAAAGAAGTAGGGGCTGAGTATAAAGGGGCATGAGGAAACTTCTGGGGGAGATGAAACTTTCAATATCTTTATTATGGTAGTGGTTACCAGACACTATACTTTTATCAAACTGTACATTGCATAGGGGGCATTTTATTGTATACCTCCATAAACCTACCTTCATAATTTTAAAAAGCAATTTGTGTGTTTCAGTCACTGCAAAAACAGCTCATCACATGAGAAAAAATTAAAGTTTTAAAAGGCAGGTAACTTGGGACTTCCCTGGTGGTCCAGTGGTTAAGAATCTGCCTTCCAATGCAAGGGACGAGGGTTCGATCCCTGGTCGGGGAACTAAGATCCCACATGCCGTGGGGCAACTAAGCCTGTGCGCCACAACTAGAGAGCTCATGCACCACAATTACTGAGCCCGCGTGCTCTGGAGCCCACGCACCACAACTAGGGAGAAACCCATATGAGGCAATGAAGAGCCCGTGCACCGCAGTGAAAGATCCTGTGGTGCCGCAGCTAAGACCCGACGCAGCCATAAATAAATATATTTTTTAAAAGGCATGTAACTTATGGTATGAGGATAGCCCCCTCCCAAAAATAAAACACCCAGAAAACAAGAACCTTGATGGGAATTGATTCAGGCAATACTCGGGACTCTACAAACACTCTGTATTAATAAATATAGGGATTCTTCAAAGCCTGGGGACACATTTCTCCCAAATGTCAAGAATTCGTGGCTGACCGGATACCGGGTGCCAAGCATATTTTTCTATCTTGGTAAAAGAGGCCCAGGATACTAAAGGGAGGTTCTTAGACCTCAGAATTCAGGCCCATTAGCTCAGCAATAGAGAAGTTTCAGGGTAGAACTACTGACAGTGGCGTTTTCCTCCATTTAAATTAAAAAACAAAACAAAACTAAAAAACAGATACAGAAGTTAAAAATTGCCTGATAATCTTAAAACTCTTCTCACACTCCAATCCAGGGAATCGATTTTTGCCTGGATGACTAGAACCAAGAGGGCGGCCCCTCCTCCAAGTCCTCTTAACTGGGCATTGTCTTTTAATAGCAGCATGGAAACAAAATTGAGTGAGGCTGGGCTGGTTTCCAGTAAAAGAACCAGAAAAAGAAAAAAGAAAAAAACAAACAAAAAAAAAACACCAGCCACTTAAAATAGAAGCATGGAGGGAAAAAATGGGAAGCGGTGATGGGAAAAGAAACGGTTTCCACCATTCAGAGAGGCGTCATTAAGCAAACCTGCTTCCACCTCCAGCCGCCTCAATGCTTCCTTCTCATTCAAATGTGGCCGGTGGTGGGGGTGGGGGGCAGATAAAAAGGAGAGGTGAAAAGGGAAAGGCGCAATTAGAGTTAAAAATGGGGCCATTCGAGTCATTCCAAGGGTAATTTATGGCTCCATTCCACACCCTACCTCTAGCTGCCAGCCTCAGAAATGACAGGAAAGGTAAAAATAAAACTGCTGCAAGTCCATTCTACGTGACAGAAAGACAAGTGATTTACTTTTGCCCAACCTGGAATACAGAGCAACCTTCTCAATGGTGGCAACTTTCTGAGACTAAAAAGATTCATTTTAAGAGAGAAAATACAATAAATTTTGACTCACCTCATCTCATTCCAGATTGCATGTTGGGCTTCACTAAAAAGAACGCTCAAACGCCCTCCCAAACTTGAACGAGAGATGAAGTCCGGGGGAAACGGTCACTGTCTCGTTCCACCCCACCCCCGCTCGGGGCAGGAGGGGATGATCTGAGCTTCCTTGAACACAGAGGGCAGCCCCTGACTTATTTGTCCCATGTCCTGAGATGGTACAAGGGCATGGGATGCTCTAGCAGCTCAGGAGACGAGCATGGTGGACCATCAGCCTCCACTGACACGCAGGAGGAAGCTGCACAGGGCTGAGCCTGAACACGGAGCTCCAGCTTCTGCTACAGGTGGGCCAGAAAAGTATCTCCACCTTCTTCCTCCCGGCATCACATCTTGTTTGAACCTGGCCCAGCCCACAGTGTCCCTGTGCTACAGCCCCAGACCTGAAAGGACCACGGGGGACCCTGCGGTACCAGGGATGACAGTACACGGGGCGTTATTTCTAAGTGTTCTGACAACAAATCGCAAAGGCAGGGATTCAGCAGGAGGGAGGTAAGTTCTTAAAAGAATATGCTCAACGGACATTCCTCCAAACCTCCCTCTAAACTCCTCCCAAGGAAAATTCAGAGGCTTTGCTGATCTACTCGCCTGGCATCCTCTTCTCTGGACTCTTCACCCAGTTGGCTTCTCATCCAAATCTTAGTCTAAAGGTCCCTCACCTCCCAGCCTGCACTAAATTCCCTTGAATTCTTTTCACACAGCATTCTAAACTTTTCCTTTATGGCACTTCCATTTGTGATTATATGTTTATCTGTTTAATGTCTGACTTCAACCAGGCCCATGAGGGTAGGACCTTGTCTGTTTTGTGTCCCTTTGTATAACCAGCACCTAGAATGTGCTTGGCCCCAGAGTAGGCATATAAAAACATTTGCTGAATGAATAAAAGAAGCAAGCTCTCAAGCACAAAAGCACTCTTGGGCCTGTAATCTCTAATACTTCCCATGTTCGTGGCAACCAGTCCTCACCTCCCCATCTCCCTCCACCCTTTTAAAGAATGGAATCCGTGCTGAGAGATGGAATCCACAATCTACCAGGCATTGAGAAGTGTCAGAGCTAGTGTCTTCCGGAAAGGTTAGCCCTCAACATCATGTAAAAACATTCTCTGGCATCAGGGTCTACAAATAAAAATCATTTCATTAGACTCATTACTAAAATTGCAAGACAATCTTCAAATCCAACCAAATTTTATTTATCATGGGTTTTTTTGGTTCTAGCTATAATTTTCAAGCGCTCTCCAACAGGTGAAGACTAGCTAGGCAAGTGATTAAATACGGGATTTAAGAAAGATACCTTCTGTGATCAGCAGAATTTCTAAAATGCCCCTCCTCCCAAAGGCACCCCACCCTAATGCCTAAAACTAGGGAATATGATGATATATCACACCCTTGATTATGTTATTATATGGCACATGATATTACCATAATAATATATGATAATATTATGATATTATCTGGCACAGCTGACCTTAAGAAAGGGACATGAGGGAATTCCCTGGTAGTCCAGTGGTTGGGACTTGGCACTTTCACTGCTGGGGGCCCAGGTTCAATCTCCGGTCGGGATTGCCATGCGGTGTGGCCAAATAAAAACAATAAAGGTATTTAAAAAAAGAAAGAAAGGGACATCATCCAGATGGGTCGAATCTAATGACATAATCTCCTAAAAGCAGAACACTTTCTCCAGCAGTTGTCAAAGTGGAGGGAAGGAGAGAAAATCAGAGATTCAAAGCACGAGGGAAATCTGACACACCCTTGCCAGCTTGATGATGAGTTGGGGGGGGTACATATGAGAGGAAATGTGGATGGCCTTAATAAGGAGCTGAGTAAGGACCCAACTGAGAGCCAGCAAGGAAATGGGAACTCAGTCCTCCAATGACTCAGTCAATGACTCGAATCAGCTTTGAAGCAAATTCTTCCTTAGTTTCCAGATAAGCATGCAACCCTGCTGACCCCTTGATTTTGGCCTTGTGAGACCCTAAGGAGACCAGTCAGCCAGCTATGGTGTCCTGGTCTTCTGACCTACAGAACTGTGAGCTCACAAATGATGCTGTTTTACGCCCTAAATTTGTGGTGATTTGTTACACGGCAGTTGAAAACTAACAGATCCTCTCAGTACAAATAAATGTCAGTTTCCACAGAAGAAGATACTAATTTTCAAATGTACGGCTAGGTAATTCTTGCTGAGCACCCCACCTCACTCTGTTAGAAGGCCTTATACAGAGATGGAGATGCCCTATGGAATCAGTGCTCATCTCATAGGGATGCATTTCCATGATCCGAATGTCCTTTATGAGACACGCATTCCTCACATTCAACCATCACCTGGGGGTTTGAACAGCTATGTATATGTGGGACATTACTGTTCTCAGAGGGTGAGTAAGTAACACTCTTTCCTGGTAGAGTTCAGGCACATGGACTTCACACATTCTTTTTCCAAGCAAGACGTATTTATGTGTCAACTTATCTCTGATTCCAGTGTTAACCTTAAAAGTTGCAAGGATTTGAGAACAGTCCATGAAAAGGGTTCAAAGTGGAAATATCAATCATGAAGAAAATAACAGGAGGAACAGGAGAGACGGAGCAGGCGGTGGGAACCCACCACATTCTTGGTGGTCCGGCTAAGCCTTGGAAAGCACAAGGCCGTCCTGGTAAAAAGTCTCCCCGTAACCTGTGCCCCTGAAACCGTCACTTCTCAGGGAGTCAGGGTGCCAAGGAATGTAAACCAGTAGGAAGACCCACCCTGAAGTCCTGGCAAGTGAGAAGCAGGAACACAAGACTCTTTCAACTCAACAAGGATTTATTGAGCTGCTGCTACGTGCAGCAAAGCACTATTCTAGGCCCTGGTACGGACACAAAGATGCATAAGGTCCAGATGAGTTTGTCTGAGAACTCAGCACCACTTCCCCTATACCCCTCCCCACCTCCAAAAAAGGAGTGCTGTAGATGGAAGAGGAAAAACTAACTCCTCAGGAGTCCCCAATTCACCATCCTTTTCTAAGTGTAAAGCAAAATTGTATGATGTGATTTAAAATAAAGCTTTTTGCTTACCTTTTTTAAGGTAAAATTTTTAAGGTAAAATTTTAAAGAAAAAGAACCATGTCCTCATCTCCCCTTCTCCTTCACAAAATAACAATTATTCACACCATCTCCTATTCTAGACTTCCGCTAATCTCATGTTAAAAAGTGTTGTTGTTTTCTCATTTTAAAGTTGTACCTTCAAAGGCCATTTATAAGCATACAGAGTAGACCCAACACATAGACGTGCCATAAAAGTCCAAGTAAAGTCCAAGTCCAAACAGAAAATCTTCAGACAGGGAGGCTGGGTAGAAATTCTTGTTCTCTTTACACCGTTAGGTGCAGAATTTCACACTCCATTATCAAATAATCAGTGAGCCAAAGATACCTCCAACTCATCAAGACAAAGAAAAGGCAGGCCAAACACAGGCTTAAAGTGCAAAGTTAGCTTAGCAAAGGGAAACAAGGCAGGCAGGACAGATAGCAATTAAAAGGCAAGAAGATAAAAAGATAGCATCTTTGGAGAAAACTCCAAAGATATCGAGAATCACGAGAAACATATATGGACTAACCGTGACAGCTTAAAGATAAAAGGTATCATATTGGTTTGGGTTTTTTTTCAAACTTTTTTTTTAATTGAAATATAGTTGTCATATAAATTACATTAGTTTCAGGTATACGACAACATAGTGGTTCAACATTTATATACATTCCGAATTAATCACCACAATGTCTAGTTACCATCTGTTACCATACAAAGTGATTACAATATTATTGACTATATTCCCTACATCGTACATACATCACCATGATTTATTTATTTTATAACTGGAAGTCTGCACCTCTTAATCCTCTTCACCTATTTCTCCCAACCTCCCACCCACCTCACACTATTTGTTAAAAATCCCACTAAATGCTGTTGCAAGCAACACCATCTAATATATAAGCATCCAAAAGGCTGAAACTAAATGCGTGGGGAAAAAATATGCTGAGAAAATACAAAACAAAAGTAAGCTGGGGAAGCTATGTTAATGTCAAGCCAAACAGATTTTTTTAATGATTTTTAAAATTCAGGCATATTTATTAATACATATAGTCAAATTCACCCTTTTTAAGGGTGCAGTTCAGTGAGTTTTAACAAACGCATACAATCGTGTTAGCACCACCACAGTCAAGACACAAAACATTTCCATCGCCCCCCAAAACTTCTTGGTGCCCTTGGCAGTCAATCCCTCCCCTCAATTCCCAGCAACTGCTGACTGATTTCTGTCCCAATAATTGTGCCTTTTCCAGTATGTTATGTAAATGGAGTCACATAGAATGTAGCTTTTTCTGTCTGGTTTCTTGCACTTAGCATAACGCTTTTGAGAATCATCCATGTTGTTGTAGGCTGTTCCTTTTTATTGCTCAGAACAAATAAATTTTAAGAGAAAAAGCTCTAGAAAAAGAGAAGATCATGAGATAAGGATAAAAAGTTCAATTCACCCACAAGACATACTTCAAATTTATATTGTGGGGCTTCCCTGGTGGCGCAGTGGTTGGGAGTCCGCCTGCCGAGGCAGGGGACGCGGGTTCGTTCCCCGGTCCGGGAGGATCCCACATGCCGCGG
>NC_041230.1:39469785-39486493 GCF_002837175.3 Physeter macrocephalus | reverse complement strand
GCCGCTGAGCCTGCGCGTCCGGAGCCTGTGCTCCGCAACGGGAGAGGCCACAACAGTGAGAGGCCCGCGTACCGCAAAAAAAAAAAAAAAAAAAAAATTTGTATTGTGGACAAAATAACCTTGAAACACATAACGCAGAAATTCATGGGAATTCCCTGGTGGCACAGTGGTTAAGAATCAGCCTGCCAATGCAGAGGACACAGGTTCGAGCCCTGGTCTGGGAAGACCCCCACATGCCGCGGAGCAACCAAACCCGTGCGCCACAACTACTGAAGCCCGTGTGCCTAGAGCCCAACAAAAGAGAAGCCACCGCAATGAGAAGCCCGCGCACCGCAACGAAGAGTAGGCCCTGCTCACCGCAGCTAGAGAAAGCCCGTGCGCAGCAACGAAGACCCAACGCAGCCAAAAATAAATAAATACATTTATTTTTAAAAAAAGGAAAGAAATTCATGGATATAATCTGGCCCTACCTGTTACTGCTGTCACCTCCTATTTTCCCTTCACTCCCTCCACTCCAGCCAGACTGGCCTCCTTCAACTCCAAAGGCGCGCTCCCAGCTCAGTTCCTTTGCAAGAGCCATTGCTCTGCCCAACATTCTTCCCTGAGATAGCCTCATGGATAAATCTCTCACCTTCTTCAAATCTTTCCTTATAGGTCACCTTCTTAATGATACCTCTCTTGACTGCGTTATATAATTGTGCATCCTGCTATTGTGTAATACATTTATATATATTTTTTCACGTGGATCAAATTTGTTTTTTAAATAACAAAGATCAATAAAACCAGCAAAAAGAGGAACACTCTGGGATTCCACACTACTATAGATGCCAAGGCAGGCAACTTTTCCAGAAAGGACAAGTCCACAAGGTGAAACCTGCAGACAAGTCAGCTGGGCTTCTGTGGCTATAATTTTGGCAGAATGATAGAGGCGGATGCCAGAATGAAGCGAACTAATACACAAATAGAGATAAGGATGGGAGACCCAAAGAATATTAAGACTAATATCTTCACTATATTTTCAGTAAGTTATGGGTACATAACAACTTCAGGAACCCCTGTGGCATGTAGAGCGTAAGGCAATATAAATTCCGTGCTTCAGTTCTGCGACTATTTTTACCTAACGCAAAATGAAAAACCTAAATATAGAATTGTTCCAGTGTTTGAAAGGAGTCCTTCTATTTAGGTTATGGAGCATGCCATCATAAAGACAGTCACTAAACCAAACCCCAGATCTCCACTTCCACAGACCTTGGCACTTTCAAAAGGAGCCATCCAGTGCCAACAGAATCCTAAAGGAAAAGTCTAACCTCACCTCACCAAACCACAACCACAAACACCATGGCTTCAGCAACCCTTCCCCCGCCATCCACATCTGTCCAAAGCATTTGCAGTCAGTTCTATTCCAATCTTTGATCATCCCGTATCCAAACTGCCCAAGCTCCCATGACTAAAAAGTCCTTTCTCTGAGACCCATACTCTTTTTATTGGTTTCTCTCTAAACTCTTTCCCTTTCAATCATAATTTTCTGGGACTGGGAAGTGCTAAAATCTAGACACAGATCTAGTTAAAGTACAATAGAAATTTCACCCCGTCCCGTAAATGGTGGAGACACTTATATTGGCCCCATTGTTCGCTGTCAGGAATACACTTCGATTTGCTCTGTATCTCCTAAGTTTGTTTTGCTCTGCATTCCTCCTCCTATGGATACGCATTTAGAGGAATGACTCCGTCCCAGTTCCACAGAGCCTGCTAAGCACCAATCACAACTGTCATGGGGGAATGCCACCTTAAAGTGACAGCTTCATAAGCTGCTCCCCTCCTGCATTTCTTATTTCCATGAATGGCATCTCAATCCAAGAGCCTGGGAGTCCCCTATATGCCTCCTCATCCTCCACCCTGTCTCACTAGTGAGTCATCCAGTCCTGCTCAATGATTACACCTCCTAGGTCTTTCTCCTATTTCCTCCCTAATCTGCCACCACCCACAGCTAGTCATCCACTCCTATCTCACCAGTTCCCACAGCAGTCCTCTTATTGGTCCCTGAGTCTAGCCTCAACCTCCACTGTGTCAGACATTCCTACCTTCTTCTATTCCACATGTGTCCCTTGTCCTGTCCCCTCACTGCATGGGCTAGAAAACTCTCAGACTACCATGCCCCTAGGTTCTGGAAGTGATTTAGGTTGCACCAATGAGAAGCTCTTGAAGGAGATTTGGAAAGCAGAAGAAAGGGAGAGACCACTCTTCTGGTGGTGGTGATGGCTGTCAGTAGTTCCAGCAGTCTCCCTGCTTCACTGCCTGGACACCACTTCATGCACATGCAATGGTTGGAGGGGCAGAAGTTTCCTGACATCTGTCTGGATTGCCACCACAGGACTATGACCTTGAAACCAAGGATGGTTTCTCCAGCCCACCCAGTGACTTTTATAAATACCTAATTCCCCATATTAAATCCCTTTCTGCTCAAAATACCTAGAGTGGTTTCTGTTTCCTACAATGAACCCTAACTGATACAACTTCAAATTCATCCAGCAGATACTTACCTGAATAATTTACCACAGAAATAACACAACATGCCCTTGCTCAGAACTCAGTGGTTCCCTAACTCCAAAGAATAAAATCTGAAGTCCTCAGCAAAGCATAACCCTTTGTGAACTGGTCTCACCGTCTTACCATCTCCCACAGCTGGGATCAGCATTCTGTAAAGGGCCAGACAGTGAATATCTTAGGCTTTGCAGACCATATGGGCTCTGTCACACCTATTTAACTCTGCCATTGTAGCGTGAAAGTAGCCATAGATAACATGTAAATGAATGAGTACAGCTGTATTCAAATAAAGTTTTACTTACAAAAAGAGGTGGTCAAGAGAATAAGAAGGCAAGACACAGACTGGAAGAAAATATTTGCAAAAGACATATCTGATAAAGGACTGTTATCAGAACTCCTAAAACTCAACAATAAAGAAAGGAAAAACCTGATTTAAAAAATGGGCAAAAGACCTGAACAGACACCTCACCAAAGAAGATATACAGATGGCAAATAAGTATAATGAAAACCTGCTCTACCGCGTACATCATCAGGTAAATGCAAATGAGATACCACTACATGCCTATTAGAATGGCCAATATCTGGAACACTGACAACACCAAATGCTGGTGAGGATGCAGAGCAACAGGAATTCTCATTCATTGCTGGTAGGGATGTAAAATGGTACAGCCATTTTGGAAGACAGCTTGGCAATTTCTTACAAAACTAAATATACTTTTACACTCTTACCATACAACCTAGCAATTGCTCTCCTTGGTATTACCCAAAGGAGTTGAACACACATCCACAGACAAACCTGCACAGGGATGTTTATAGCAGCTTTATTCATAATTGTCAAAACTCAGAAGCAACCAAGATTTCCTGTAGGTGAATGAATAAACCATGGTACATCCAGATAATGGAATTTTATTCCGTGCTAAAAAACAAATGAGCTATCAAGCCATGAAAAGACATGGAGGAACCTCAAATGCACATTACTAAGTGAAAGGAGACAATCTGAGCTGCAAACTTTATGATTCCAATTATATGACATTCTAGAAAAAGGCAAAACTATGTAGACAGTAAAAGGATCAGTAGTTGCCAGGAATTAATAGGAAGGGAGGTATGAACAGGCAAAACACAGGAGATTTTTTAGAGCCCCGAAAGTATTCTGCATAATACTATAATGGTGCATGCATGTCACTATACATTTGTCAAAACTCACAAAGTGTACAATACCAAGAATGAACCCTAATATAAACTATGGACGTTGGGGGATAAAGTCCCTCATTATCATTTGGGATAATGATGTGTCTACGTAGGTTCAACGATTTTAACAAAATGTACCACTCTAGTGTGGGATGCTGATAGCAGGGGAGGCTGTGTGTAAGTGGGGCAGGGGGTATATGGGAAATCTCTGTACCTCATACTCAGTTTTGCTATGAACCTAACACTGCTCTAAACAAACAAACAAACAAACAAACAAACAGGTGGCAGCCTGGACGTGACCTGCGAACCATGGTTTGCTTCAGCTATCATCCTGAATATCTATGTGTCAACGTTACCAAATGACTAATATGTCCTCGAATATGCCAAGTTCTCTTTTTCTCCACTGCATTTTCCCACGCTGCTCCCTCAGCCTGAGTGACTTCCCTTACCCCCACTTCACTGGTCTGCAAACTCCTTAAAAGTACAGCTCAAATGTGTGAGGTTTTCCCCTAAACCCCATCAGGTGGATTTAGGTAAACTTTCCACTGCCTTCACTCACCATCACTATGGGGTCCACTGCACTAAACTGGAATTCTCACCTGTGTCTCTGTCTCCTACTGGATGCCAGTCCTCCATGTCAGGGGCCGTGGCTTTTCATCTTTTTATCACCACAACCTAGCTCACAGCCTGGCACTCATGTCTGTGGAACGAATATTGCCTCCAATTGCAGATACTTGCCTTACTTTCTGGCACATACCACACCTCTCTGGGCTCATACAGAAGAAATGCCCAGTAAAGACCCATGAAATAAATGGATCTGAATAAATAAACGTACAATAGGGAATTCCCTGGCGGTCCAGTGGTTAGGACTCTGTGCTTCCACTGCCGGGGGCCTGGTCGGGGAAGTAAGATCCCACAAGCCTCGCAGCATGGCCAAAAGCAAAAAAAACGTACAAAAATGTGTAATGCATAATTTTAATTAGCGCAGAATTAATAAATTAATGTATAAATGAATGTGTAATTAATCTCCAGGATGACTTTTCCATGTCTGCCTTTGAGAACGCAGTGGGGCTCCTGTCCACAGTCTCAATCCTATTCCTTATAACACCACCTGCTCAGAAGAGAGCCCTGAAAGCTCCTTGTGTGCAGGGACCGGATCTTAGTTATCCATGAACGAGTAAATGAAGTACACGTACTCCTTTTCTTACTCCTTTCTCGTCCCCAGCAATCGTAGTGAGGCTACAGCTAGATTTTAAGTAAAAGCTATTGGGTAGGAGGCCTGAACTGTAAAGATGCTGGGTTCAGTGTCATGCTGACAGGGTGACATCGCCCCATGACTACAGTTACAAATCAAGTAGCCTTTAGTCATCTCAGTGGAAGGACAGGTGACAGTGGCCAACAATGACAGAGAGTGCCTGAAGGCTCAGCTCCCATCCACCCCTCGTTACCCCATTAGCTTTGCTTCCCAGTCCCCGCTGGCACTCCCAGCAGTGTTCCCAGCAGTCTCAGGCCCCGTTAAGTTTATTTTTCTTTCCTTTCTGGGCTGGGCTGTCTGCAGACACAGCTGATGAGCTATTTAGAGCTCACCAGAGACCTTGCGCCTTTCTATGCCGCCGAGATTAAAGCTCTTTTACATCTCCAGAGGTCACTGGTGCCAAGGCAAGGGAGTCAATAAATCTGATATGTTTTCATCAAAGCAGGATAAAAAGGGAGAGAGGAAAGGAGACTGGATGAAAACTTATTACAGGAGGGTCTGAACTTTCACATGTAAAAGAATCGTGTGGGAGCTTATTAAAATCTAGATTCCAACCAACACTGCCCAGTAGTGACGGCTGATGGAGGACGGAGGCCTGCAGCCCTTCACACCAAACACATGCACCCACTCACGCACATTCACATATACTCTTACGATAAATATGTACATAATATATAATAAAGAAAAATTAATTATTTAAGCCCCTATGTCTAGATTCTTAACCAAGATCTCTTTCACAGTTTTCAGACCTATTAATGAAAAACTTTAGGAACCTAAAAGCAAATCCAATGCATTCTTCCATTTGTTGGTACCATTTCCCTGTATGACGATGGAAAATCTACAGGGATTCTAGATGGAGGAGCTAGTTACTCAAGTCAGAAGAAATCTTAAGGCTATGCTTGGAGCAGCAGCAGTGCTCACGGACAGTCCTATGGTTTCACCCATTAGGTGACATCACCCTAACTCCCTGGTTTCATGTAATAGCTGGGGAGGGGGGGGTGGAAATCACAGGTGAGGAAGAATCGGCAAACCACAGAGGGACTCCAACGTCCTGGCTTTTCTAACCTAACGGCAGCTCTGAAGAGAGCTACCGGTACCAGGGTGGATCCCCTTGCTGGGTTCTTTCCCCCTCCACGTCCACCACAGCACTAGCTTCTCTAGTTCACTACTTAGCACCCTCACGCGTTAGCCCCGAAGACACTGTACTGAACCTTTGCACAGTGGACAAGAGTCTCTCTGCAAACCCACGCCGCCCCTCACCTCAGTCTCTCCCTCTCCACACGCTCATCTCTCCTCTCTCTGAGCTTCCTGTGTCGCCCGCCATTTCATGTACATCGTGTGTGCCACGAAGACCGTGCACTCACTGTGGAGAGCAGACACCATGCTTCTGGCAGGCCTCGTGCAAGGCGATGTGTGCACGACCCCGGGCACACATGAGAACTGCAAAGCCTGAATTGACTTAGGCACGGTTCCCAAGCTGGCCCTCATTCCAGCAAAATAAAATAAACACTGGGGGATTATTAAAGGGTGTGGTAGGCCCTCCCCGTGCCAACTAGCACACACTCTCCCAGGGGGCTCCATAACACACTGGATAAGGAACGCTGGCTGAGGACGCAGGGCAGGCTGGCACACTCACAGACAGAGCCCTGGGTACACCACGTAATGGTCCCTGCTCTAAACACCAAAGGGCCTCCTGGGCCCCCAAGATTAGTGCTGTTCTGACACATGATCTGGCAGTGACCAGCTTTCATCTGGAACCCTTTCCCAAGGCCCAAACTAAATTCTCCCACCTGAGATTTCTAAGTAACAGGAGCACAGCCAACAAAGCCAACGTGAAGCATCGCCTTAGAATCACTGGCTCCACTGCTATAAAGATAAACTGGGCATGGGCTTCCCTGGTGGCGCGGTGGTTGAGAGTCCGCCTGCCGATGCAGGGGACACGGGTTCGTGCCCCCGTCCGGGAAGATCCCACGTGCCGCAGAGCCGCTGGGCCCGTGAGCCATGGCCGCTGAGCCTGCACGTCCGGTGCCTGGAGAGGCCACAGCAGTGAGAGGCCCGCGTACCGCGCAAAAAAAAAAAAAAAAAAAAAAAAAAAAAAAAAGATAAACTGAGCAGAAAAGAAATGAGTGGTCATTATTGAGCCTGGAGAAACCCTAAGTTCTGAAATCTGTCTACCTCGATGGCACACAACAATTTCTCCAACCAAACACCATCACTATACAGTTTACCTAGGTTGGTGGATGACAGTTTTTGTATTATGAAATATACAGTGTAAACCAAAGAATATATTAAATATATAGTCAGTTGAAAAAAGAATAATAAAATGAACACCCAGGGCCAAGAAATAGCATCCCCCATACCCAGAAGCTTTCACTGTGCTTTTTCCTCATTAAACCCACCAGTGACAACCATCCTCCTGAATTCAGGGTTAATTAGCATTCCCTTCCAATTTTTATAGTTTTACCACCTATGAAGGTATCCATAAAAAATACATGGTTTCAATTTACATTTTTGAACTTTACATAAATGACATCATACTATATATTTTTTCTGTGATCTGCTGCTCTTGTTCAACATTATGTTTCTGAGATTCTACCACAATGATGCAACTATCTTTCCTCCATTTTTGTTATGGGACAGCATTTCACTGTAGGACTAAACAACGATGCATGATATTAACTCTTTCTTTACTCAGCCAGACCCACCGACTGGATACTAACATGGTCCGTCTGCTAATAAATTTATGCCGTGGGTGGCGATCCCATGCTGGCTTCCATGTGGCAACTCAGATGGCAAAACAGCTAGAGATGTTTCACCTGATGATCCCTAAATAGTGAGAAAGATCCCAGTAAGGGACAGAGCTTTGAGGCCTTGTTTAGCAAGCACATGGTAGCTTTGCTGGATGAGCTTGGGTAGATGAACCTTTAAGATAAAACTCTTACACTGTTCCAGTTCTATGGCTTCATAAAGCAGGGGAAGGAGAGGAAAAGGCTGCTTTCACATTGTAATCTTCACCTTCACGGGCACATCAGAGCACCTTTGATCATGGAGAATAGCACCCAAGTCCAAGAAAAACCTACCATTCAGCGGCGAAAGACTAAATATTTAGTCTGGGAGGCGGCAAGCAGAAGCCCGTCATTCTCTCTGCCACAGGAAACCAGGGACAGCGGAGGACTGTCCTTGAATCCTGAAGGTTAGGTTCACCACCCTCCTAACTACAGTCTCCTGGACGGGAATGCTTCAGTGATGCCGTGCTTCCCAGGTTTGGGTGTGGGGATGTGGGGCGCAAAAGACAGACTCCAGATGCAACTCGCGGCCACCTTCACTGAGCACACCCAGCGTGCAAGGCCCTCAGACTGACAGAACTCATCTCAGTTAATTCCTACAATGACCCTGTGAGGCAGGCGATGTCCCCATTTCATGCCTGAAAAAACTGAGAGGCTGAGCATTTCAGTGACTTGTCCAATACTGTATAGCAAGTAAATGACAGGCCAGGATTCAATCTACATCAGATTCCAGAGCCTCACACTCATCCAGCAGACTACTCTGCTACCCCGTGTGCATGGTGACCTTTGTAAATGCGGCAGCAATGGGGAAAGGGGGGTCTTAAGGATGCAGAAGAGACTGCCTTTGGGCCATACATCCAAAAGTGTTTGCTGCTGAATGGCAGCAGGTTCCATGTGAACACACAATAAATACTTAGACGGCAGAGGCCTGTGAAAGTTCAGAGGCCATGCATGGAAAATGCTGCAGCAGCTGGGCAGGCGGAGGAGGATTCCCACACGGCTTCAGCTACCTAGAAGGCAATTTGCCCACTAACAATTAACTAGCATTGAACGTCCTCCATGGGTTAGGGGCAAAAATGCGTCCGATTTTCTGTTGAAGTCTGCCCGCTGCTGTGACACTCAAGAATCCTCAACACAAACATCAGCAAAGAAGGGCCATCCAGACATGTAAATTTCAAGGTCTATCAACTAGAGAACTTCAGAGAGCAACAAATACGTCAAGAACTTAAGTCCAAACGTTCAGAGCTGAACATGCCCTCCAGCCCCAAATTAAGTGACATCGGTTGTGTTTGACACCAATTTTCCAAGTCAGCTAAAAGACCAAGATGGTAGTTACTAGCACCAGAGCTAAGAAGGCATCATTCTCAGAGTGAATGTCTGAGGTGTTCCTCTCCACCAGCTACTCACCACTGAAGAGATTTTCTTTTCTCTAGCTCTGGGCGCCAATCATGCCTTTGTTGATATAAGATTTGCCAGTTATATCGTTGGTCCTTACCCTGTGAGAGTCAACTACTTATCTCAACCTTCAAATCACTCTTCTCTGTGACTTGCTAGATGACTAGCCTTCATGGTATGAGGTAATTAAGACTTTTGCAGTGGCTTGGAGAAAAGACGACAGGCAAATAGCACCTCTGCTTCTAATGATGCTGTAGACAAAAGATCCAAACATCCAACCCTCTCTTGTTCCTGACGCCTGCCAAGCATCAAGACCTCACAAACCCTCAAAACAACCAAATCCAGAGAGGCTGAAGGCTGTCCTCGGAGGGATCTTTCCAGATGCTGTGGGTATTGGCTAAAATATGCTTTGTTTCTTAAAGCATTATTCCCCCACTGCCCGGGATTTGTTTGGGAGGATTTTTACCAGTTATTCGCCTACTCTCTGCAGATACAAACTACATTCTGTATGGTTCTTTTCCTTAAAATTTCCTTAAAATGTCTGGGGATTTTGTACATTGTAATAAACAATAAAACAGGTTCCCAGGACTTCCCTGGTGGTACATTGGTTAAGAATCTGCCTGTCAATGCAGGGGACACGGGTTCGAGCCCTGGTCCGGGAAGATCCCACGTGCCACGGAGCAGCTAAGCCCGTGAGCCACAACTACTGAGCCTGTGCTCTAGAGCTAACGAGCCACAACTACTGAGTCCGTGTGCCACAACTACTGAAGCCCACGCACCTAGAGCCCGTGCTCTGCAACAAGAGAAGCCACCGCAATGAGAAGCCTGCGCACCGCAACAAAGAGGAGCCCTCGCTCGCCACAGCTAGAGAAGCCCATGCACACAGCAACGAAGACCCAATGCAGCCAAAAATAAATAAATAAATAAATAAATTTATTTTTTAAAAAAAGCAGGTTCCCAACCTCCTCCCCATCTCTCAAATACACTTAAAACTATTCCTCTGCCTGGGAATTCAGTGACCGTGGAGAGGAGTTTGCACCATTAACACAGGTATAAGATGGGAATGTCGGTAAATAAAATTAAGTCATTTGGGATGTATATAGCAAGTATAATACAGGTCAGACTCTGTGTGCAGGAGGTCTTAACCAACACTCCAAAGGGAATCATGAATCTCACCCCTGCAAATAGAAATGTACAGACAGAAAATTTCACATACAAGGAAACACTGCTCTAAGTGTTCCTATGTGCATCCTGGAAGGATAACTGTGGCTACCGTACCTGATGCATAAAAAGCAGCCAAGCTCTGTCCAACAGTTCCTCTCAGCCAAATAACCAAATGAGTCAGTCCCAACCTTTGTCAAGGCACCCTTGACCCTTCCAAGAATCCTGAGTTTTGTATTCCTCTCTGGGCCATCTTAACGAACTTTAAGTCATATAAGTCAGTTATAAGCTCTCTGGAAATTTCCCACAGTTTCTAACATAAATTGTTCCTTGCCGCTTCCCAACATGTTTTCAAGAGCTCTAAGCAACTTCCAGGCTCCTCCTCATTCACAAGGAGAGAGGTGTCTTACCGGGATCTCCCACCAAAGCAGTTTGTGCTGGGGGGCTGGTGCCGGTTCTCTGGAGTGACAGCCGTCCCGCTGGATTCTCTCGAAGGCAGCTGTGAACCTGGAAAAGGGATCCGTCACAAAAAAAAAGACAGAAACGTTGAGAAGCTCACACCTCTGTTTGAGATGTGGGTACAGGAACAGCGCTAACTACATGTTTTAAAGTTACCCACCCCAGGGGAACACCAATGGTCCAGCAAGCTGCAGCCTCCAGCATGACAAGGACAGGGACGGCTGGGTGAGGTCTGATCAGGGCTGCGGAACAGAGGGGCTCAAACCTGGGAACCAGCTTTTCTTCCCCAAGACCTTCAAGAATGTCTAAGGCACTTACAAGCGTGTTGCCTTATATGTTAAATGAACCACACCCCGTGAGACAGAGGATAGATGCTGGCCATGCAAAGTGGAGGCAAGGAATTGGGGCATCTCTCCACATCGCAGCAACCAGAGAGCTTTTAAAAAGCCAAATCAGATTCGATCCAAATCAAATCATGATACTCTCCTGATTAAAAACCCCTCGACAGCTTTCTACTTCTTCGGCTGAGGTTCACAATCCTTACGAAGGTCTTCGAGGCTGTATGACCTGACTGGCCTCACCTCCCAGCACTCTCCTTCTCGCGTCCCATGATCCAGCTGCCCTGGCCGCCTCTGTGCCCGCTGCAGGCCACGCTCGCTCCCACCTCAGAGCCTTTGCATGTGAGACCCCCCCACCTCTTACTCAGCCGCCCCTATACCCCACCCCACCCCCGCCTTGGCCTGTCCAAACTCCTCATACTCCAGCAGGACTCAGTCTCCTCAGGGAAACCTTCCCTGGCCCCCTGATTTAGATGAGATTCCCCCTCAAGTAAAGGAATCTCATACCACCCAGTACTCTTCCTTCATAGATTTGTTCACAGTTACAGTTATATAATTATTTCTGCGTTTACTCATTTGATATCTAACATCCCCTGCCGCTGCCAAGTAGATCACAAGCTCTAGGGAGTAGAGACCGTGCGAATTTTGCCCCTGCTGTCTGGCTAGCACCCGGTCCAAGAGCTAGTACATACGAGGTGCTCAACTGTGGCTGTATGTGCTGAATGAGTGAATGATGCAGGTTTTTCTAGATGCACCAAAAGTACCCCAAGTACCATGCAGGCCAGTTGAGGGAGGATATTCTCAATAGTCAAGGCCCATCCAATCACTGAGATTCCACTCAAATGCCCTTCAGACAGAATTCAAACCCCACCCCTTGAAGCTACAGAAAGCCTGCTCGGGGCCTGGAAGGTGCCATAGTTACATCACGCTTAACAAGAAAAATTATGGAGAAAGCCAACCCGTTTTGGACCTCAGACTTCATGAAGTAATTTCCTGCTAGATCCAAAAGTGACTAATTTCAAACCAGATGAAAAGAAACAAACCGCCCACATTCAGGACAGAGCAGGAGACACTCTCCAATTTCCCCGCTTCTTGCCTGTGCTCAGCTAGCGTGAATCTCTGAGACACACAGTTCCCCTTTTCCAACCAAGACCGTCTCATAAAAGACACTCTCAGGCTCTCCAGGAAGTTTAACTGGATTGGGAAGAAGAAAAACGGGCCCAAGTAACATTTAATAGAGATGTTTTAGTTTACAAAGTCCATGTGGGATGAAAGCATGTTTTTCTCTGCTCTAGAACCAAAACAACAACACGCTTACAAAGGCTTGGTATTTATTTTCGTCCTTTAACAGAAAACAGTCCTTGAAAAATCATGTCCTGATTGTGATCCACGATGCTAAGAAGAGTCAGGGCTGGCTGTGCAGTACTCAAACCCAGGTACCTGGTAGAGAACCAAGATCTGGGCACCTCCTCTGCCCCGCCCTGCCCCGCCCTGCCCCATCCCGGCACAGCCCTGGGGAGCAGGGCGGCACTCACCATCCGTCACGGCGCTGCCATTAGGCACGTTTCCCAGATCAACAGTCGGCCCGTCCAGGAAAATTGTCAGCTCACCACCCGAGACAACACCGCCTTTGTTCTCTGTCTGCAGGTTCAGGGTCAGCTGTGTGTTCTCCACTGTTGGACACAAAAAGCAACATGGATGGACAAAAGCAAATGCACACCGAGTTCAGATTCTGTAAGTTATAAGCTCCCACTTCACCGACTCTGGCTTCCCTGGCAACTTTTTTTACATCTTCAAACTTGTCTTGTGGCACGGAAAAAGGAACGGGAAAGAATATGCCTAATTGTCACCGCTGTATCAGGCTGGTGGGGAAGGCTGTGCTCATTCTTTTCTAAACATTTTATATCGTTAGGTTCACTAGGTAATTTCTACTTTATTTATTTGTTTGCTTATACCTGCAGGACCGCAAGAAAAGTGTAAGAGATACTGTGACGGCATACAGAGGAAGAAAGCAGTTACAAATAGCATCCCCCCACCCATAGGAAGAGGGGTGGCAAAAAGAATCGAAACAGGTCAGGAGACCCTAAGGAAACGTTATCAGGAGTCATCTCTAGATAAAGGATTTCAGGGACTTATTATTTGGGCTAAAAAGTATTTTTTAATTTTCAATCCGGAAAATGTTTCACTTTGAAATAAGGCGGAAAAAAAGCTTAAAACAACAAAAGTTCAGTACAAGCAAGTCACGGTCCTGCGTAAGTCCCACCAGGAGAGACTAGTCAACACCTGGCTCCATCAGTGAGGTGAGAAGGCAGCTCAGAGTCACACAGCCCCGGGAACACTAGGCAAATTCAGGCCTGTGGGCGAACAAGAAACAGAACTAACTGGCACGAGGCAGAAGCACCAAACCCTAGGCGGGCTGGAAACTGCTGCACACACACCCCTGACCCCACCCAACAAGCCTGGCCGCACCAAATGGCCTCCATCCAGTTACTGCTGAGGACCCATAGCCTCCAGTTCAGAGCCGTTCAATAATTACCAAGAAAGAGCAGCGTTTATGAGGATTTCCAAAGAGTATGCAGCCCTTCCATGCCACCCCACATCTTACAAAGCCAGACCAGGAAAGTGCCACATATTCCAACCTCCTTCCCCACCCACACTATCCATCAAACCGCCACTTCATTTTCTCTCTTTGTTGCTACTGTATTATTATAAGCTGGTTTTCTAGAACAAGGCAGGGTATGTATAAATAACTACCTCCATGAGCATTTCCTGGAGACAACCTCCCCTCACCAAAAAAGTCTGCCCTGCATCTCTCCAAGAAACAGACACAGCCCTTTAAGAACCTAGCAAAAAAAAAAAAAAAGTCTCGATCAATTCAAGGATCTACTATAATAAGGTAGAAACCAGTTTTCCCTCAGGGTTTCAAGCTCTTGAGGCATCTCTCCCTCCCCTTAACCTTTCTTCCCTGTGATGGATCTCTCCAAATCCTTTTGAGTCTGTTTTCAGTCAGTTTTACTAAGGGGCTTGGTGAGTTCCAAATATTTCTATTAAAGAACACTTGTAATCTGAAAACTAGCTCCTTCAAAAGTCCAAGAGAGGGAAAGAACTGAGGCCTTTCAACCAGCACCACATGCCCGCCATGCAGATGAGCCACCTTGGAAATGGATCCTCCAGCCCTGGTCTAGATGACTGCGGCCCAGCCAATGTATGGAGTGCAACCTCGTGGAAGATCCCAGGCCAGACTGCCCAGCTAAGCCACTCCCAAAACCTGACTCACAGAAACTATGAGGTAATAAATGTTTATTTATCTTTTTTTTCTAAAGTCAAGGAGCACCTCCCTACTCTATCATACTGAGATCCAAGGTATAAGTCACTAGCAGGCAGCAAAGCACAGAGGCCGAGGGCGGGTCCCAGTCAGACAGACTGCATTCAAACCTCAGTTCCATCTAGTACTATGCGGTACTACACAAATTACTTAACTTGAGCACTGGTCTCTCTACCTTGCAAAACAGGAGCAGTAAGAACACATTGTTCAGGGAACACACGTAATTAATTAAACAGCACCTGGTAAGTTCCAAAAAAACTGTCATTTTTATTATCTCCCTGTTGACTCTCCTGTTTTTAGGCTGAAAAGTCCTGATTTCTCTCAATCTAATTTGTTCATTGGATACTTGCTCTTCTCCTGACCTTTCCAAGCCTTTTTCAGCTTTCGACAACAAACTCCAAGGTCAGCAAAAGTCTTCCAAGATCACCCACATACCTATCACAAGGACGTATGGTCCTCTCATCTTGTATCTAGGACACTTCCTAAAGATGTCCGGTACACCACTCTTGGGAACATGCCGGGAAGAGAATTCTAGAAGGGCTCCTTGATTCCCTTCTTGGTATCTCAAAGGCCATCACTTTACAAATGGAGTGTGGGTACCTTTCCCCTCCTTTCTGGAAGAATGATAATGTTCAGCAGGAAGCTGGACGAGCCCAAGGCCTCTTGCTGCTAATTTCAACCTCCTAACAGCCACCCTGCCATGGTCCTCTGACAAAGCCAGGAGCAGAGCCCACATTTTCCTCTCCATGGTCTCAACTCAAAGCTCCAACTCAGCTCTTTTGTCTGGTTTACCTGCTCATCATGTCCAGCAGAGTCATTATATACATATAGGCTTGGAAGTTACCTTGCAACTCTTGGAGACACATCTGACCTTCAAAAAGAGCCAGTGACAGGGGAGGTTTTTTTTTTTTTTTTCTTTAAACTAAGCTTTTGAGAACATAACGCTTTACTGTTCTATTTACTTAAAAGAGAAACAGTTCAGAGAGACCTCTATGCATCACTTCGATCATAACCAAGTGATCGAAGTAAGCATCACTAAGAGCCAGACAACCCAACACCCACGTGCTTCCTGACATGATACAGGATGAAGTACACAACATCTTTTTTTTTTTTTTTTTTTTTTTTTTTTTTTTGTGGTACGCGGGACTCTCACTGTTGTGGCCTCTCCCATTGCGGAGCACAGGCTCCAGTCGCGCAGGCTCAGCGGCCATGGCTCACGGGCCCAGCCGCTCCGCGGCACGTGGGATCTTCCCAACCTGCGTCCCCTGCATCGGCAGGTGGACTCTCAACCACTGCGCCACCAGGGAAGCCCACACGACATCACTTTTAAAGTCTTCCTGCAAAATCACTTAACCTGAATCCAATCAAGCCTCTAAACCTCCTTCCCAGTTTACATGAAATAAGGGGATAGAGGAATAAATTCAGTGATACCACGAGGAAGCAATCAGACCAACCCAGAATATGGAACATCCACACGGTAACCATCCCAGACTCCTCGAAAAGTCAATGTCATTAAATAAATTTAAAAGGGGAGCGGGGGGCAGGCAGAAAGAAGACTCTTTTAGATTTAAAGGAACATAAGTACCAAATGCCTTGCGTGAATTTTCACGAAACCTTGGTTTGAAAAATACATTCTTGGGACGATTGGAGAAATTTGCATCCAGACTGGATATTGAATGATGTCTGAGATTACTGTTGATTTTCTTAGGTTCAGTAATGGTACTGTGGCTGTATTTAGGAATGGTCTCATTCTCGGGAGATCCAAGAGTATATTATGATGATGTCTGCACTTATTCTCAAACTGTTTTGTAGGAGAATAGGTTGAAGTTTTCAGGAGTGACGTGTCATGATGTCTACAGTTTACTTTCAAATGGTTCAGGAAAAAAAAAACACACACAGGGCTTCCCTGGTGGCGCAGTGGTTGAGAATCCGCCTGCTGATGCAGGGGACACGGGTTCATGACCCGGTCCGGGAAGATCCCACGTGCCGCGGAGCGGCTGGGCCCATGAGCCATGGTTACTGAGCCTGTGCGTCTGGAGCCTGTGCTCCGCAACGGGAGCGGCCACAACACTGAGAGGCCTGCGTACCACAAAAAAAAAAAAAAAAAGAGTAGAGGGGGTATACATATACACATATGTATACACATACACATATATATATACATATATATACACATATTCTTTTTCAGATTCTTTTCCCTTATAGGTTATTACAAAATACTGAGTATAGTTCCCTGTGCTACACAGTAGGTCCTTGT
>NC_041230.1:39429176-39469775 GCF_002837175.3 Physeter macrocephalus | reverse complement strand
CCCCACGTGCCGCGGAGCGGCTGGGCCCATGAGCCATGGTTACTGAGCCTGTGCGTCTGGAGCCTGTGCTCCGCAACGGGAGCGGCCACAACACTGAGAGGCCTGCGTACCACAAAAAAAAAAAAAAAAAAAAAAAAAAAACCCACACTCACAGGCTCACACATACAGGTAAAACAAATGCAGCAAAATCTTAAGAAGTGTTGGTTCTCGGTGAAGGGCATTTGGGCATTCATTGTGTTATTCTTTCGACTCTTTTGCATGTTGGAAACTTGCATGATAAAACATTGGGAAAGGGTTGGGTTGTTTTTTTTTTTAATTAGCACGGCTATTAAAGAATTAAACCTCTGAGAATAGAACACTCTATTATTCTCTTAAAAAACAAAAACAAAAAGAACACACCTGAGCCAGGGGAGCACTACAATACATAATGGGACTAAAGAAACCATTAGCTAATTGAGTGACAGACCTAAGCATACAGGGGAGGCTAAAAGGAGTAAGTGTGGCTGGAAAACATATACTGGAATCCGAGCCACCTCTCCTCTGGGGCCCTCGGGTTTCACTGCAGCAACGCCATCAACTCTACAAAGGGCCTTTCTCTTGCACCAGGTCTCCCCCGCCTTTTCAGGCACTGCTCAAAAATCAAGAAACTGATGAAAACATGGATGTAGTAAGTCAAGTTCCAGAACTGGAACCAGATTGAGCGTAGGAGGCTCACCAGCCACCGTCCACCTCATCCGGCCCTGCTCCAGCTGTAATCATGCAGTCCACACGTGTGTAGCGAGCACAAACTCTTCTGGTTGGTGAGATCCAACAGGCACAGAACAGACAAAAAGCTGTGCCCCAGGGTGTTTATATTCTAGTTGCGGCAAACAGACACTAGGCAATGTTTTTTTGTTTTTAAAGTAAATTGCATAATCTGTCAGTGGCAAATGCAGTAGAAAAAAAAATGAAAGGAGGAGAAGGGATAAAGAGTGCTTTAGCGGGAGGCGGGTCTGGGGTGGTGAGAAAGTCTCACCGGGAGAGTGACAATGGAGCAAAGACTTAGAGAAGGATGAGGCAGGGGAGCCACGTAAGTATCCGGAGGAAGGATATTCTAGGCAGAGAGAGAATAAGACACAGAGGCCCCAGATGGGGGCATGCCTGGCAGATCTGAGGAATGGCAGGGAGGTCAGTGTGGCTGGAGTGGATGAGGAAAGAGACAAGCAGGAGATGAGGGCGGTAGGAAACTGGAAGCTCACAAGGAAGGCTTTGGAGCGCTGGCATGGTCGCTGGCGTTTACTCGGCCGGAGACTGGGAGTCACTGGAGGCTCGTGAGCAAGGAAGGGACGTGACTTCTGTTGCAGCGCAGTGACTCCAGCTGCAGGAGGAGCAAGAGATGAAGCAGACAAGACCAGGGAGGAAGTCACTGCAATATTGCAGGCGGGAGCAGATGGTAGCATGGGCCAGGCGATGGCAGTGTCTTCCGGGAGCAGGGTAGCAGAAGGGAGACTCGCCCTTTTCCCCCTTTCCAGCACGTGTTAGGAAAGCCCCATGGCTCCCCACTGAGCACACTGGTCAGTCCCCACAGGCCCACCAGGCTCTTGGAATCAAAGCTTTGGGCAAATCATAGGCAGGGGCTGCAAAAAGCACAAACGGAGAGCATGGCTGGGGGAAGTCAGATTCAATTACGACCAAGTAGAACATATATAATGAAAATATCCCGATGGCAAGAGACTTTAGTTCCTCCGAAAAAGCCAAAGTCCTGAGCTCATGCTAACTTCAGCAAATGTCCTTCTTCTCTTCTAAGCACCCACTGGTTACCAATACCTTGTAACGCTACTTTATGGAGGTCCACATACAGCGGTAGGGTTGGAGATTAGAAGCTAGGGGAAAAGAATTAGGAAAATCTTCAAGGACTGTGCCAGGAGATCCCTTTAAAAGCCGGCACACCAGAAGAGACAAGAAGACATAGCGTGCTTCCTGGTGGAAACACACACCACCTCATTAAAAAGAAAAAAATAAGAACCTGGATCAGATCAAGTCTCTAGATCTAGATCTCAACAGGTGTGAGGTTACAAGAAACACAGAGGGACAGAGGAACATGTTAAAACACATTTCAGGGACACAAACAGCAAAACCCAACATGTGGGAAACTACAGGACAAACTGTCCAGTTTCATCAACAATGAATTGTAAGGGATAAAAAGAGGAAGGAGAACATATTGGTTAAAAGAGCCTTAAGAAGAAATTCCCTGGCAGTCCAGGGCCCAGGTTCCATCCCTGGTTGTGGGGGGAGGGGGAGGGACTTAAGAGACTTACCAATCCTGTTTGGATCCTGATTCAAACAAACCAATGGTGGGGGGAAAATAATTTTGAAGACAGCTGGGGAAACGTTAAAAACTCTCTGAATATTTGATGAGATTAAATAATTACCATTAAGCTTCTCAGGTATGAAGCTTGTATCATGGTTATGGTTTTTAAGAGCCCTTACCTTTACGAGATCCATACTGAAATATCTGTAAATGAAACGTGTCTGAGATTTATGTGAAAATAACCCCATGGAGGGTGGGGTGGGAATGGCCATCTGTAGCCCGCTGTGGATCTGAGTGATGGGCACATAGGGGTGCATGGACTATTCTTTCTACTTTTGTGTATTTTGACATTTTCCATAAGAGCTTTTCTTTTTCAAGCCAGCATACCTAAAGAACAAACAGTGACTGTAAACTAAAAAACTTACACAAATTCAATGTTACATACACATTTTGAAATATGAAAAGGTAGAAAATATACAATCAAGCTGCTCAGGGAGTAGCTCTGACGGTTATTTTCCCTTACTTCAAAGCCTCAGATTTGCAAGTGGCTTCAGGTTAATAATTTCCTATTGGGAAGAGTTGTTACGTGCAACAAGGATGAGTAATATTTTTCTAAGACTTACTTTTTCCCTTTCCTGACATGGACTTTTTAGTATGTTGTTTGCATATGGTACCAATAAGTATAGATAAATAGGGCATGGAAGCTGCTTTCCTCATTCCGACAGAAGAAAAAAACTACATAAACCAGAACTGCCAAACTGTGCCCCTATAATGCAATTCAGTTAAGTCCAGAAGCCCTGCCTGGACAGTTTCACTGCAGTGTATGAAGGAACTTTCTGCTTTAGAATCTTCTGTCATCACTGTCCTTCCCTGCTCTCACACCACCAAAATGTATGTGCATGTATACGCTTATATCGTTTAAGAGAAAAAATATTTTCTTCCTAACTCAGAATACAAATGTAAGGATTTACCTGGAAATTTGAGAAAAACAAAACAGGACACAAAGTAGGATATTTTTAAGGGAGACCAAGTACTCTCGGGCCAAGAGTCTCAGAAGCCCAAGGAAGATGTGATTGATTTGGCCTTAACAGAGCTGTTCAGTGGAACAAACAAACCTCCTTCTTCCGGCCTCTTTCTGCCCTCAATCCCATAGGCCCATCAAAAGAAAGTGAAAATAAACAGGGCATTCATTAACAGGTCAGTGTTCATTCTACACGTAGCTGTGAAACACTGGGGCACAGAGGAATGGAACCGGAGGAAATTCCAGAAGGGCAGAGAGTAAACAGTCTCCTTTCCCTTCCCTGGCTCCCGGTTAACTCAGACACACACAGACTGGAGGCTACCCCAGGTTTAAAGAGAACACTCTTTCACGTTCCCTTCACAGTAAAGAAAGCCAGAGGCTTCCAGTATTTACTGTTACGATGTCTCTTTGGCTTCCAACCTTAGCCAGAGCCTAACAAGAGAAAGCCTCTTCTACCAAGCTAGCAGCACGCTGTAGACACTGGAATTCTTGTTGGGGTACCAAGGTTGACTCTGCTTCACCCACCTTCCCTCGGCCCCCGTCACTCAAGCCTTGGCAGAGTCTTCCCAGAACACATGGTGTAAGGAAGTGTCTACCTTGGCATTGAAGCTTCTTCTGTAGGCTGCTGCTGGGAACGTATCCTTAATCATCTCCAAATTAAAGTCTTGGCTGGGGCTTCCCTGGTGGTGCAGTGGTTAAGAATCCGCCTGCCAATGCAGGGGACATGGGTTCAAGCTCTGATCTGGGAAGATCTCATGTGCCGCAGAGCAACTAAGCCCATGCGCCACAACTACTGAGTCTGCGCGCTAGAGCCCGCGTGCCACAACTACTGAGCCCGGGCACCGCAACTACTGAAGCCCGCGCGCCTAGAGCCCGTGCTCCGCAACAAGAGAAGCCACCGCAGTGAGAAGCCGCACACCACAACGAAGAGTAGCCCCCACTCGCCACAACTAGAGAAAGCCCGCATGCACCAACAAAGACCCAATGCAGCCATAAATAAATAAATAAATGAAAGTTTAAAGTCTTGGTTGACTGAGGGTTGCATTAACTCCTCTAAAAATGAAAAGAGCTTCATTTTACAATGCCAGTTTGTAAACTTTTATTTTTCTCCTTTTTTTCTTGTGCATTCATTCAAGAAGCATTTTCTGGGCATCCCTTATGTGCCTGACACTGTGCCAGAAGCTGGGTTATAATGAAGAAGGAAAACAGACATAGTCTCTGCTTTTAGGAACCTCCCAAGTCAGTGGGAGAAACAGAAGTAACTAAATAATGTCACAAAGAAATGTAAAGTTGCAACTGTGAAACAGATTTCATGCAAGAGACCTGATGGTTCCATCAGTGCTGGATATTTGGCCTGGTCAGGGCATCAGGAAAAGTTTCCGGAGGAACTGACAGCTCAACTGTGATCTGAAGTTTCAGGCAAAGAGCTAGCACGTTGCAGGGTGAAGCAGGCTGGGGAAGAAGACCAGTCAGAGAGGCAGGAGGAAAGTCAGAAAGGAGTCCTGAGAAGGCAGGAAAGGGTGGGCTCCAAAGCATGGATGGAGAGTCTGCCCTTCACATGGGAGGAAGACGGGCGGCTCGCCTCCAACCACGAGAATGATGGAGGAGAGATTAGGCACATGCATCCTCGTTTCGGTACATGACAGATTCGCCAGTCATGATCGTCCTTATTTCTCTCGATTCAGGGTCCCAGTGTTCTACAGTCCAGACCCCTGCAGCTACACGTACTTTTCCTCACTTGCAAAAAAAAAAAAAAAATGCACTGACATAGACACTTCAGAACTGGCTATTCATCTGAGTCATCTATCTAATAAGGTACATTATAGACAAAGAGTCCCTCTTGAATCAACCGAGGGTCCCCTTCACATAGGAAACGAGAAAAAGCCTCATCTGTCTTGGTGAATCTCACTGTTTGTAAAGCTATAGCCTATTTTTAAAGTGATTTAGGGGAAATAAATACAGATCTGGGAAAGTTGCATCTTTAGGATAAACTGTCAGTTCACATTAATTACTGTGGCCTTGTCATTAGAGCTCCTCTATCCCAGGACGGGGGTGGTCCTCATCACCGATTAATTCGGAGGATTCCTAGACTAGGCCCATCTGAGCAGCTCATCCACTCTCTGTGCCCTCAGGGAACCTCGGTGACTATACCACCTCTCCCCATTGCACAGAATTGAGGACGTGTTTGTAAACACAGCAGAGAAAGGCCTTCATTGAACAAACCTCCTTTTCAACGGTCTCAGAATAGTGAAATCCAGGAGCCCAGCTAGAAGAGTGCTTTCATGGTTAAGGTTCTGCTTTTAAACAAATCAGCAGAGTGGAGGAATGGGATGAAGGTAGTCGAAAAGTACAAACTTCCAGGGCTTCCCTGGTGGCGCAGCGGTTGAGAGTCCTCCTGCCGATGCAGGGGACACGGGTTCGTGCCCCGGTCCGGGAAGATCCCACGTGCCGCGGAGCGGCTGGGCCCGTGAGCCATGGCCGCTGGCCCTGCGCCTCCGGAGCCTGTGCTCTGCAACCGGAGAGGCCACAGCAGTGAGAGGCCCGCGTACCGCAAAAAAACGTACAAACTTCCAGTTGTAAGATAAATAAGGACCAAGGATGTGATGGACAGCGTGGTGACTACAGTTAACACTGCTGTATGATCTACTGGAAAGATGCAAAGACAGGAAATCCTAAAAGTTCTCATCACAAGAAAACAAGACATTTTTTTTCCTTTATTCTTTTTGTATCTATCTGAGATGATGAAGGTTAACTAAACTTATTGTGGTAATCACTTCACAATAAAAAAAAAATTCCCCCTTTTAAAAAATGGCTTTTGCAAAATTACAAATTTCAAACGAGTGAAATATTATGCCACAATTAAGATTTGGATTAATGATTATGAAGAGTGAACAACATGGAAAATCATTTACACTACGATGTTAATTTAAAAAAAAACAAGAACATGAAGTTATAAAAAGCACCCTATTATTAAAACCCTGTAAAAATAAGTATGTAAAGGGGCAAAGAAATAAATGAAGCAGAGAAAAACAATAAGTTGTGTTTGAAGAGTCAGATTATGAAATAAAGGTTTCACTTTTTAAATTTCCATTATCCGCACAGTGAATATGTATTTTTTCTCAATTTCCAATATCAGTTACACATGTATACAGAAGTGTTTACAAATGAAATGACATGATGCCTAAGATTTGCTTTCAAATACATCCCCAAAAAGTGGGGGCCAGAGATGAAAGACAACTGGACACGTGCTCCTCATTGTTCAAAGTGGGTAATGGATACAGGATGATTCAGTCATTATGTGATTCTCTCTACTTTTATTTATCTTTGAAACTTTCCATAATAAAGAGTTTAAAAATTTCCCCATTTATGCTATATAATATTTGCTCCACAATAAATATTAACTTACAATTTTTTAAACAACATGCTTATTATAAAAAATTCAAGGGCTTCCCTGGTGGCGCAGTGGTTGAGAGTCCGCCTGCCGATGCAGGGGACATGGGTTCGTGCCCCGGCAAGCAGAAATTCAAAATATGAAAAAAAAAAAAGAAATTCAAAATATGATGTAATCACCCACATTCCAAACCCTTTCCCCATGACATAGGTCACTGTCGTCAACTTTGTATGAAGTCATCAGACTTGCAAACACCAGCACAAAAACACACGTATAAACTACACATGCAAAAGTGAATTCACCCTAGGCCCACAAGTTGTGCCCTTTGACTTGTAAAGTATCCTAAGAATCTTTAAAAATATATACAGGGCTTCCCTGGTGGCGCAGTGGTTGCGCGTCCGCCTGCCGATACAGGGGAACCGGGTTCGCGCCCCGGTCTGGGAGGATCCCACGTGCCGCGGAGCGGCTGGGCCCGTGAGCCATGGCCGCTGAGCCTGCGCGTCCGGAGCCTGTGCTCCGCAACGGGAGAGGCCACAGCAGAGGGAGGCCCGCATACCACAAAAAAAAAAAAAAAGAAGTTTTTACATGTAAATCTATAATCTATTTGAAATGATTGTGAGTTAAGGGTCAAGGTTCATTTTTTTAAAAAAAATATATATATATATATATATACAGAAGCAATCTATCTGTTGAGGAGGGTTTTAGGATTGAGGGAGCAGCACGTTCAAAGGGAATTCAGCCTTTACCACAATGTCCCCGGCTCCAAAAGAATGAATTTGTGTAATACGTGTGTAAATAAACATTAATCAGTTAATTCAGAGCAGGAGGGAGGGAAGACACAGACATCATATTCTGAGAACTGTGTGCCTTGCTGTCCTGTACATAATAAACAGCATCCCCCAGGCCGGGCCTGACGCTAAGGTGGAAACCTCCGCTCTGTACCTGACCGCAGCACTGACCGCACCAAGCGTGTAACTGTGGCATTCTTACTCTGATCCAGGATCGCTTTCCCTCCCAACTCACCACTCTCCTACAAGAGTAAGTCTCCTGCTCTAAGAAAAATGCTCCTAGAATCCCAGAAGACCGAAGGAAAAGAGGAAATCATGTACTCTGATGAGCTAAATGAGGTCTGATCTTCGTATGACCCCGGCAGGCGCGGTGTCTCCCCTGCAGAACCTGGGAGACCGGACGGGCAGGCAGGCGGGAGCCACTCTCAGGGAACTGGCACAAGGAAGAGGCCCCGTCATCAGATGCAATGTTTCAGGGTTCGTTTTTTTTCTGGCAAGCGGAAGGAAACTGCTCATATCCAAGCAACAGTCTCATTTTCCTATCTCCAGACTGAGATGTGCTGGGAGTGTAAATGACACACCAGATCTCACATGTTAAAATGATAACATTTGGTATATATTGGACTAAAGAAAATAGATCATTAAAACGAATTTCCCCTGTTTATTTCTGTTTTTACTTTCTCTAATGTGGCTACTAGAAAACTTTAAATTTTGTCTGTGGCTCACATCACATTTCTACTGGACAGCGCTGCTTGGGCGCCTCCTTCCTGCCGTTTTTGGTCATAATCTTGAGCAGCTGTCTGCCCAGGCCCAGAGAGCCCTGGGGGCCTTCTCTGTGTAACTTGACTGAACTAAGCTTTTTCCTGCCTCCAGGCTTCCTTCAGCCTGGAATGCTTTTCTCCTTGTTGGCACGGACAATCGCTTGTCATCCTTCTGCAGTTCGGGTGTCACTTCCTCGGGGAAGCCTTCCTTGACACCCCCTGACCCTAGTCTAGGTGAAGTCCTGAATGATATACTCTCAGAGCACCCTGCACTTTCCTCCATCGTATCTGTCACAACTGGAACAGTCTGCACCAGTTATCTGTCCAACATCTGTCGGCTCTCCTCTCTAGATCCTAAATTCCGAGACTGTCTGCCTTAGTTCACTGCTGCATCTCCGGCATCTAGCCCAGTGCTCAAAGGGATTTACTGTGCAAACGCTGGTAAATAAACTTCACACCCACCCTGCCCCCACCCCCGAACCGCCGCAGGCCCCTCTCACAACCCTAAGAAAATGCCCTTTAGAAAAGAAGGAAATTTTCTGTCACACAAAACCCTGATCCAACACTGACAAATTCATAAGTCTAAAAAGAAAAATAAAAAGAAAGAAAGAAAGAAAAGAGGGGAAAACTGTCTGACCAAATACTATGGATTAAAATGCAAACGTTTTCAATATACCGTTCGAAAAAGAAAAAGGGGCACAGCCTCAGCCAGCGTTCGTGTTTTGAGGGGTGGAATCACTCTTTGTTCAAACAGGCATTCCCACGAGGCTGACGGCCCTCCAAAGCCAGTAAGTTTACAGAACACTCTGGAGGCGGCCTTACACCCCAGGCCACGCTGAGGCGGCCACGTACAGGGGATGGCTTTCCTGACAGAAAGCTTTTCTTCTTTTTTCAGGTGAGGTTTCACAAGGCAGCCTCCCAGCCGGTGACACAGAGAGCAGGTCTGTTTTACCCTGCGTTGCAGGGGCCTGTGTGTTTACTTTCGAGACTTCTGGCTAAAAGGACCTTTTCTTTCGACCAGCTCTCCACTGACACCAAAGCCGCGAGCTGGGCCCAGCTGTAACTTTGAGAAGCTGGGGGTCTGGGGTCGGGGGAGGGGGTGGCTTTTGGCTTCTTCAGAAATTCCTTGAGGTTCTGGCTTGGCCGTATCTGCCTGAGGTGCACAAAGATGGAAAGCAACACACAGGGAGCTTTTCAGAGGCTATTACAGATGGTTTTAAATCCCAATGCCTGGCATCTGGTGCCAATCAAGGAAACAGTAGTCACTGATACAGCTGCCAGTGGATGGCGGTCAAATGAAACAAAGGCTTGCATTTGGAGGCTGGGGACGGATTCTACCTGATGCCTCCCCAGAGAGGGCACCCGGCACTACCCTGGTCCTACCTCTGCCTCAGTGGTCAGCCACGACACTGGCCACAAAAACCACAGTCACATAAAAAGATGTTCATCCTCACTAATCTAATTAAATATGTATACTATATATATATACTAATATCATATTATTACATTACATTGTATAATATATTATATTATATTATTAGTATCTTCTTTGTGTTCTGGGCACAGGAGTGAGGGGATGTACAAGAGTTAACAAAAACCAAACAGTGCCTGCCCCCATGGAGCTCACATTCTAGTCCTAGAGGCCAATAAGTCAGAGAAATAAACAAAAAATATATATACTATATGGGGATACTGCTGAAAAGAAAATAAAGCAGGGAAAGGAATAGGGAATGTTGTGCAGGGAGGAACTGAAATTAAGGTGGTTTGGTCAGGGCCACATGTATGATTCCATTTGTATAAAGTGTCCAGAAAAGGCAAATCTACAGGAAGCAGCTTAGCGGTTGCCAGGGGCTGGGGTGGGAAGAGGAGCTAATGGGGACGGGAGCTAAGTGAGCAGGAGGCATCTTACTGAGGTGGTGGGAAAGTTCACGGTGATGTTGCACACCCTGGTAAAATTTTTTTTTTTAATCACTGAATTGATCAGGGAAGCCCTCACTGAGGTGACACCTGAGTGGGCTGGAAGTGGGTGAGGGAGAAAGGCAGGAGGACACACAAGGAAGAAATATTTGGGGAGGAAGGTCAGGGCGGTGCAAAGGCCCTGAGGCAAGAGCAGCAGTGGGCTGGAGGAAGAGCACGAAGGCCTGTGGGCAGAAGGCGGTTTGGTGAGGGTGGAATGACTGAGATGGGGTAGCAGAGAGGTGACAGAAAGAGCAGGGAAGGCTTTTTAGGCCGTTTGCGAAGGACTCCAGTTTTTAGTTTTAGTGAGAAAGGCAACCACTGGAGGAGTGATGTGATTTGACTTATGGGTTGGATCATTCTGGCTGCTGGGCTCAAAAATGAAGTGTAGGGAGACAAAGGCAGATGATGCCGGGAGACCAGTTTGGAGGCCTTTGCCTCCTGAGTCAAGAAGTGGTGGTGAGGTGGACATGGGTGACGGCAGCTGTCAGGGTGAGAAACAGTCGGTTCCTCGAAGGGATCTTGAAGGTAATGAGGGCAGGACATGTTGATGGACAGGGTGTGGGTTGTAATAGAAAGAATGGCATCAAGGAGGACACCCAGGTTTTCAGCCTGAGCAACACCAAATCTCCACCTCCGCTGCCTGAGATGGAAAGCTGATAGCTCAGCTTTTAACATGTTAATTCGAGGATGCTGATTAGACATTTAGAAACAGGGTCTCAGGTTGCCCGGAGAAAGGCCCAGGGTGCAAGTCATAGGTGAAAGGACCAAATTTAAAGCCGTGAGGCTGGATGAGATCGTGAAAGGAAGAGGTATAAATTAACAAGTGGATGCAGGACTAAGCCAACTTGGGGTATCCCAAGGCTTCTGGACCAGCGAGGAGAAAACCAGCAAAGGAGACTGGCAAAGAGCGACTGGAAAGATAGACAGAACACCAGCCGGGCATGGTGTCCTGAAAACCAAGTGAAAAGAGGAGGTCAAGGAGGAGGGATGGATTCCTTGTATCCAATCTGCAAGGCAAGTGAGTTGGAAGTGAGAACTGACCCTGGATGGAGTCACACGGAGGTGACTGGAGACCTGGTACAGCATTTGCAGCAAGGCAGTAAGGACAAAAGGTTACCCAGGAGTTCCTCAAGAAGGAAAGGGAGAAGAGAAAAGAAAAGAGATGCAAATTAAAATAACAAAGAGAAATCACTGTCGCAGCCGAACAGACTGGCAGAGGTTAAAAGACTGGCAATTCCCAGCGCCAATGGGGGAAGGGAAACAAGTACACGTGCACACACACAGTGGGTTGTGTGAACAGGTCCAGTCTTTGCAGCAGACCCAGGCCACAGATATCACAAAACTTGCAGCGTGCCTGCCTTTTGACCCAGCAATGCATGCCTAGGAATTTACTACCCTAAGGGAAGAAAAGGACAGGAGAACAAAGATATCATTACAAGAATTTACTGAAAAGTCTTGCTTGTAGTAGTAAAGATGAAGAAACGGCCAACAATAAAAGATCTGTTAAACTACGGTGCATTCATACCAAAAAAATGCTGTTGTAGCCATTAAAAGGATCTAGTTTCATTGAGGTAGAAAAACTGGGTGGATAAAAAGCAAGTTATAAAGCAATATGTATAGTGAGTTCCCAGTTTGGGGAAAAAGTTAGACACTCACACATACATATATATATTTTATATATATATGATTGACATACCCCCAAAAAGCTGAGTGGATATATAACAAAATATTAACCGGGTTAGGTCTGAATAAAAAAATTTCCATGTACCTTCTCAATTTTGCTGTGAACCCTAAAATTGCTCTAAAAAATTGTCTTTAAAAAATGCAAACATTCACTGGAGTTCATAATAACAGAACAAGATTTGCTAGCTTCGTGGGGGGAAGAAAAAGAATTTCCAGTGATTTTTAACCTTCTCCTTCTTTGGAAGGCAGTGTATGCAGACGTTGCAGGCAAAGGCTCTGAGACCAAAAGGGCCTGGGTTAAATCCCAACTCTGCTACCACCTACTATGTGATCTTGGCAAGTTACATAACATCTGCCTATTTCCTCATCAAAGGGGATGGCAGTACAATCTACATTATAGGTATGCAGGAGGATTAAATGGAAAGAACAGATACAGACATAGATAGATAGATAGATAGATAGATAGATAGATAGATAGATAGATAGATAGATAGATAGATAGATAGATAGATAGATAGATAGATAGATAGATAGATAGATAGATAGATAGATAGATAGATAGAGATCAAAAATTCAGAATAATGCCTGGTACATACTTAGCACTCGCAATGTTCTTTGTCTTTTTTTTCAATAAGCATAAAACAACAATAATAATCAGAAAAATAACAGTAACATTTTCAGTTTTAGGAGCATATGTTGCTTTTATTATCAGAAAAAATATTAATAGTCAGCCTCCCCCGCCACATATCCACATGCTCCATATTCTCAGATACAACCAAGTGTGGATCAAAAATATTCAGGAAAAAAAAATCCCCAAAAGCAGACTTTGAACTTGCTGTGCTCCAGCAACTATTTACAAAGCACTTACATTGTATTGGGTATTATAGGTAATCTAGAGATAATTTAAAGTATACGGGGGTATGTACATAGGTAATATGCAAATACTATGCTATTTTATATAAGGGACTTGAGCATCTGCGGATTGTGGTATGGGGGGCTGGGGGGCGCATCCCAGAGATACAATTATACTATTTTCAATTTGGGGAGCAAGAGAGAATTTCTCAGAAATCTTCTGTGAGTATTCCATGAGACTGAAATAACTAGGTCTTAGTGGTTTACCAGGTTCATTAAAGTAACTACTTGGCTATGCAGAACTGGTTTGGCCATTCTCCCATCAGGCCTAATCAAGGCACTGGAGTTTGTAGCTATGCCCTAAATAATAGCTCCCTACCAGCTTACAGGACTGTCACATCCTTCTTTTCACTTTTGTCTCTTGCCCGCCTCCTCCTCATCTGAAGAAACAGTGAATAATTTCTCAAACTTAAATTTAAAATTGTTTTTAACTTAGGAGCAATTTTAAAAACTTTTCTCTCTTCTCCCTCTGACTCAGGTTCCAAGGATCAGTGGTTTATTTCTCTTTCAGTTGAAAAACTGGAAAAACAGTGTGGTGTTTACTTTAAAATAAATGCACGCACTGTCTGTCAGGCCTGCCTCCTTGAGATGCATGGCCCACCCACCAGAACACTCCATCCTCATGGAAGAGGGAGGGAGGTGGTGCAGACCTCGTGACTGGCCTATCTGTTCTTGGAACATAAAGTACAGTAACAACCCTCTGCTTATAAGATTTTTAAATAAATAGGGAGCTGTTTGCTTTTTCTCTCTCTCTCATTTTTTTTTTTTTTAATCTGGGAGACACACATGGGGAAAGAAAACAGACACGCATAGAAAACGAAGAGCATAAGCAAAAAGCTTTTCGAAGGTACTTCATTTTTCACAGTGGTCTGGGTACAGCAATTCTCTAACCGCCTCCTGTGCGTATAGAAATGAGTAAATATGTGGATGATGGTGAGAGCCAGGGTTCTCGTGTGGGAAGGAGGAAAGTTAGGAAGAACTCTGTGAGGTTGAATTAGAATTGGAGATTTCAGCATAAACTCATCACCTTGAATATATAGACACAGAATAGATATTTATGTGTGTGTGTGTATACATAAAGTCTTTCAGGAAAAATGAAGGCTCAAGAGCCAATAAAGTTTTGAAGAAAAAGAGCAGTGAGGGGACTTCCCTGGTGGTCCAGTGGTAAAGAATCCGCCTTCCAATGCAGGGGACACAGGTTCAATCCCTGGTTGGGGAACTAAGATCCCACATTCCACGGGGCAACTAAGTCTGCACGCCAGAGCTCGCGCGCCTCAACAAGAGAGCCCGCGTGCCACAAACTACAGAGCCCACATGTGCTGGACCCCCGCGCACCACAACTAGAGAGAAGCCCGAGTGCGGCAACGAAGAGACAATGCGCCACAACGAAAGATCTCGCATGCCTCAACGAAGACCCCGCATGCTGCAACTAAGACCCAACGCAGCCAAAAAAATAAAATTTTTTTTTAAAAAAGCAGTGAGAAGAGGTATGTCCAACCTGATACTGGCACTCCCTCCAGTGAAAACGGTGAGACCGTAAAACCCATAAGGAAAAAATACAACTAGATCCTTGGCCTATACCATACACCAAAAAAACCTCCAGATTGATTAAAGGGTTAAACGTTTAAGAACTAAATAAAGAAAACCAGCACAAGTGTCAGTGTAAGGAAGGTATCTAACTGTATTTTTTCCCAAGTGGTAACTCAGTGGTTCCAAGACTTGAACCGGCATCAGAATGCCTTGGAGCATTTGTTAAAACACACATTGCTGGGCCCCATCCCCAGGTTTTCTGATTCTGTAGGACTGGGAGAGGGCCTGAGAATTTATGTTTCTAATATGTTTCCAGGTGACGCCTGTGCTGCTGATCTGGACACCACACTTTGAAAACCACTGGGTTAACCAATGGTCCCAATTTGTTCACCTTTCTTTACTGATTTTAAATGCCACCTTTGTCACACAGTAAATTCTATCTATGTTGGATGATGTTTGGAAAAAAATATATGATGGGGACATGTCAAAAGGATACAGGAGCAAGCTTGATGAGGCACCCACTGGCCAAACCAGGGATAATTTGAGCATCAAAATAATGGCAGTAATAAATTATAAGCCATGCATAAAATAAGAATCCATGAGTTGAGACTGATAATACATACCTACAAAAAGGAAAAAGAAAAGTTCGGGCTTCCCTGGTGGCACAGTGGTTGAGAGTCCGCCTGCCGATGCAGGGGACACGGGTTCGTGCCCCGGTCCGGGAAGATCCCACATGCCGCGGAGCGGCTGGGCCCGTGAGCCATGGCCGCTGAGCCTGTGCGTCCGGAGCCTGTGCTCCGCAACCGGAGAGGCCACAACAGTGAGAGGACCGCACACCGCAAAAAAAAAAAAAAAAAAAAAAAAAGAAAAGAAAAGTTCTTCCTTGTAGCAGTATGCCAACTAATAAATGTAGAAGGAACAACTAAATTGGAAAACAAATTTTGCGACCATCAGAATATTAACTGATTCAGACAAAAATCATTAATGAATGCAAAAAACTAGTAGGTGAAGGTGTGATGAGGAACAGATATTTACATAGTCTCAAAGTATGGTATCTCCCCATAAAAAACTTCTTAGTTATAAAGAGAAAACAGTCATTTTACAGTGGAGAACCTGGCAGACACAACCCTAACCCAATGGTCAAAGGTCACATCATCAAGAATGAAACAAGCTGAGTTGTGTGCCCCCTGACCTGACACGCTGAGAAGGACGCAACATCGCTTCTGGAATGCTCCTGCCAAAAATGTGTAGTACTCTGAATCCAAACTGAGGAGATTCTACAAAAAGACAGCCTGAACTCTTTAACAACGACAGTGTCATCAAAGACAAAAATAGGCTGAGGAACTGACCCCAGATTTAAGGACAACCAAAGGTAATGCACAATCTTGCACGGGATCCTGGAAACCACCTGAAGTGCATTTTTGCAACACTAAGAAAATACGAATTATATAACAATACTGTAAAAATGTTAGATTTCTTGATTAGGTTCATTTATAGTGGTTAGGCAAGAAAATATCCTTCTTAGGAAATACACATTTAAATATTCAGGGACAAAGATGTATAAGATTTATAATTTAAAATGATTCAGCAAATCACCATACATGCATATACAGACGATGTTAAGGCAAATGCATCAAAATATCACCACATGGATGAAGAGTATAGGGGAGTTCTTTGCCCTAGCCTTGTAACCTGTCTCTGAATTTGAAATTATTTTAAAATAAAGAAGTTTGGATTTTTTTTTCCTTAGTCTACTTCAAGCCATATTTCCCTCCCTGAAAGCAGGACAATCTGGTAGTGACATGGTCTGCAGTGTGGATGAGTCCAGCTACCAGAGAGGAGAGCTACAAGAGAAAAGTGGGTCTCAGCTCCTATCTGCTACCAAGCTAGAAAGAAATGAAGATCATCCAGCGGGCAGGTACGGATGAAACATATGCTGGTGACTACTGGGGGATGAGGATTATGTTTGAAAATTCCCCTAATAAAAAGGTTTTTAAAAATCGGTATTCAGGGTACTTCCCTGGTGGCCCAGTGGCTAAGACTCCGTGCTTCCAATGGACGGGGCCGGGGTTCGATCCCTGGGCAGGGAACTAGATCCCACCTGCCGCAACTAAGAGTTCGCACGCCGCAACTAAAGATTTTGCAGGCAGCAACGAAGATCCCACGTGCTGCAACTAAGACCCGGTGCAGACAAATAAATAAATAAATTTTAAATTGGTATTCATTCAATTTTTTAAAAAATAAATGTTATTAGTATTTTTATATTTTTATTTTTTAAAGCATTGGTTCTTGCTTCGGGGACTCAACATTTTTTTTAAGATTTTTTTATTTTAATTTTTATTTTATTTTATTTATTTATTCTTTATTTTTTGGCTGCGTCGGGTCTTACGTGCAGTACACAGGATCTTCATTGCGGCAGGCAGGATTTTTTGTTGCAGCTCGTGGGCTTGTCTCTAGTTGTGGCATGTGGGTTTTCTCTCTCTAGTTGTGGTGCATGGCCTCTGTAGTTTGCAGCATGCAGGCCCTCTAGTTGTGGCATGCAGGCTCAGTAGTTGTGGTGCGTGGGCTTAGTTGCCCCGCAGCACGTGGGATCTTAGTTCCCCGACCAGAGATCGAACCCCTGTTCCCTCATTGGAAGGCAGATTCTTTACCACTGGACCACCAGGGAAGTCCCCAAAAAATAAATCTTAAAAAAAGCAATAGTCAAACTCAAAAGCTGACTTCCATACAGAGATGACTAGAACCATCCTTAAGAGCCAAACCAGGACTTTTGGTCAAGTCCTCTGTGCAGCCACAGCCAGGTCAATGTCCCTGCGGAGTCAGCCAAGGCTGACCATTACGTAACTGCCGGACTTGAGTAAAATCCTCCACTGCAGCATCCCTCGGCCAGGGGGAGGCAGGAAACATCAGCTGGGTCTCCCAGTCAACCTCCAAGTCCACCCAGGGGAAAACAAGGGAGCAAATGAAAGAATGAATTATGTCCCATGGAGCAGAAAAACACCAGGTGGGGCAACCACTACCCATCACTCCCTTTCCCAGGAAAAGTGGTTTCAGGAAGACCCAGCCACAATGAGAGGAGTCACCTCACCTACTGTGACCCACTACCCTACGAAACCATATTCATACTTAGACACCACTCTGGAAACATTTTCCGCCCAGCAGCTCCCCAAGGAGAGCAGGCTCCAAGACCGTGGTGCTGAAAAATGTCCCATGTTAATAATGGCCTCCCCACTCCACACCTGCAAAGCTTTTGCATTTGTCCAGTCTTAGAATTCTCTCTTGGAACAACCTCAGGGGTGCCTCCCATTTAGGCAAGGAGGTCCCATATCAGGAAACTGGGTCTCTGCTGTCCATCTCCGGGATTTGTACCTCCCAATCTTTGGGAAGGAAAGTATCAGAGGAGACAGAATAATAACTACCATTACTACTACTACTACTACTACTACTACTACTACTACTACTATACTACGAACATGTGTCACATACTGTTGTTAGCTCACTTAATCTCAAAACAATATTTTACAGACAAGGAAACAGAAGCACTGAGAAGTTAAGTGTCTGATGTACAAAGCTGGTGAAATCAGGATTCAAACCCCGGGAGTCCGACTCCAGAGTCTACATGTTCTTAAGCACTTCTCTACATGACAGATTTACAAGAATCAGAAACAGCCTTGCTCTATACAGAAGGCTTTAGGAAACACAGCCAGAATATTATCTATATTGTCATCCTAGATTTGTTTTTCTAAGAAAAAGCAGCCCACTGCCCAAATTTTCCATCAGATTCGGATCTGATGTGCCTCACTACTCAACCTAGCCTCACACTCAAAGTGCTAAGGCTGGCATCAGCGAGAGCAGCAGAAAGCTGCAGCCACTGCCACAAGCAACACAGCCCCTGGGAGCCACGGGAAACAGCCTCCTGAGTCACTCTGGGCTCAAAGAGAAAATCACAAGAGCAATTACAAAAAAGGAGCAGAACATAGCAAAACGTAGGGGATGGCAAACTGGTTCTCCACCAGACAGTCTCTACTAAAGCTAAACATACATCCACCCTATGAAACAAGTCCCCAAGATAGATATAGATAGACAGACACATAGATAGACAGATTTAACAGAAGTGCATGTCTGTGTCTTCCAAAATACATGTATAAGAATGTTCACAGCAGCTTTGCTCATGATGGCTAAAAACTGGAACTAACCCAAATGTCTACCAACAGGAGATGAGACAAATAAATTGTGGTATATTCATACAATAGGATACCATGCCCCAGTAAAAACAACAAACTCTCATTACATGCAAAGGCACAGATGAATTTCACAGATATAATGAAGAGCCAGGCACGAGAAAACATATTGATTTCACTGATACAAAATTCAAGAATAGGCAAAACTAATCAATAGTGATCAATAGTGATAACATTCAGAATAGTTGTTATCTCAGGGCAGGGCAAGCAGGGACATGGGGAAATTTCTGGGGTTCTGGGAATGTTCTATCTCTTGATCTGAGTGGTGATTACACAGATGTGAACACATGTAAATATTCATTGAGCTGTCTCACTTAAGATTTGTGCACTTTTCTTTAACAGAAAAAAATGTGAATACCAAGTGGGGTAAAAATCGAAGACAAATTTAAAGCAAGAATGTTTTTATTATTAAATAAGACAGGACAAAAATAAATGCACTAAGCTTTCAACTCCAAAAGCTATAAATCACTGACTATTGAATAAATAAAGCAAAAAGATGAAAAAGGTTAACAAAGTTAAAAATAGAAATTAACATTAGAAAACATGGTATAATTGATAAGTAAGTCCAAGTAGTTGTCCTGTGAAAAATAAATTAAAAGCCAAAAGTTAAAACAAAAATATTTATGCCGGTCAAGAAAAAAAAATGGGGAAAAAACACACAAATATCAACATTTTTAAGTGAGAAAAATTAGAAACATTTTTAAAAATGAGAATGCTATCTCAAATCTTTATATTAATAATTTGAATATCTCATGAAATAGTTTTCTCAGAAAATATGAATTAACAAAATTGACACAAGATAAATCAGAAAAGCTGAACAAACCAATCATTATGGGGAAAAAACTGAAAAAGTCATCAAAGAATTATTTCAGAGAAAGCTGCCAGACCTAGTTGGTTTTATGGGTGAGCTCTTTCCTGCACTCATGGAACAGATAATTCCCATGTTATAGAGTCTATTCCCGAAGTTGGAAAGCACTTCAATTTACTTTATAAAATTAGCCTAGCCTTGATTCCAAAGCTGACAAAAATAGTACAAAACTACAAACAAATGTCACTTATGAATTAGATGGAAAACCCCCAAATAAAATATGAACATGTAATTCTAAAAAATTTTTCAAGGAATAATCTACCATGAGCAATTAGGTATATTCTAGAAATTCTAAGGTTACTAAAAGGAAATTAATATAATACATTGAAAGGAGAAACATCATATAATTATCCCAATGGTTGCTCAAAAGCTATTTGCTGCATGCCGCAACTAAAAGATCTCGCGTGCGACAACTAAGACCCGACGCAGCCAAATAAATAAATAAATAACTATTTTTTAAAGATAAAATAAAAGTTATTTGCTCAAAATTCAACCCTTATCCTGATTTTTTTTAAAAGACAACAATGATTAGTAAACCAAGAAGACAGGTTACCAACTAATACCCAACCTGACACCTAAAGAAGTCACTATAAGCTTGGTTATTAGGGGAGAATGCTCACTCCATCACCACTAAAACAGGAAGTTGTATACAAAGCAACTAACAAAGAAAAAGAAGTAAAATTATCTCCTAAGATGATCAAAATTATCTATCTTAGAAACCACATAAACGTCTACCAAGAAAATCCAAAAGAAACTGTTGAAAACCTATACTAAGAATTCAGCAAGTGACTGATTATATAAAAGAAAATACAGAAACTAATATTCATATACCAACAACACTAAGTTAGGAGACATAATAGAAAAAGATCCCACTGAAAATAATATCAAAGCTTCTTTAAAAACTAAAAGAATCTATCTGAAGATAACTTCAAAATGATTTGAGTAAATTTAGAGACATTCCATGTTCCTGGCATGAAAATTCTCCATAAAGAAACTTTACATATGATAGATTCCAACAAAAATCTCAAGGGATTGGGGGAAGGAGAATACGAAGAGGGGAGAAACTGACAAAATAATTTAAAATTCATGTGATGGTGTCATCCATGCAAAGAAAAGAGGCAGGAAGATTTTGAAAAGAAGAGAAACTTGAACTGCCAGATTTTAAAAACATAACATAATGTTATACTAGCTAAGACAGAGTGATTTGAAAAGGGTGATAAAAAACAACAATGAATGGAAAGTCCCCAAACAGGCCTAAATATACATATGTTTTTAATATATGCTTAAGGTAGCAACTCAGATCACTGGGGATATAGATAGGTTATTTAATAAGTAGTGCTAAAGTAATCAGTTAACTATTTAGGAAAAATTAAATTAGATCCCTACTCACACTGTACACAAAAATAAATTCATTTGGATGAAGAATTAAATTAAGAAAATAAAATCACAATGAACTAGGGGAAAATAGAGGTGATCATTTACCTGATCTCAGAATAAAGGAAAGCCTTCCAAAACATAAAAGAAAAGGCTGAAAATATAAAAGGTAACAGACTTGACTACAGAAAGTTTAAAATATCTATATGGAAAAAAGAAAAAAAAAGCCTGAAAAATTAAAACTCAAATGAAAAACTGGGAAAACACAAATTACAAAACAAAAAATAACAGCCTTAACATATAAAGAGCTCTCTCCAAACCAAAAGAGAAAAATGCACATTTCAGTATAAAAATGAGCAAAGGACATTAATAAGGCAATAAACACACTTTAAAAACATTCAGTCTCCTTGAGTAAATTACAGCTTTAAAAAAGGTGGAGTGGAGGTGGGGGGACTTCAAAGACATAACCACCAAATGCAATGAGGGGACCCTGCCCAAATCCAGGTTGGGGCAAACCAACTATAAAACAACACTTTGAGATAGATGGTGAAATCGAATATGAACTGGGTATTAGGTGATAATGAGGAATTCATGTAAATATTGCCAGGTGTGATAATGGTACAGTAATTATGTAAAAAAAGTCCTTTTTTAATGAGATGCATACTGAAGAATCTAGGATAAAAGGTTGAAACAGCTGTAATTTAATTTAAATACTGCAACCAAAAAGAAATAGATGAACCATATCTGGCAAAATGTTAATTATAAAATAGGCTAAAAAAAATATATATATATATATATATATATTTTTTTTTTTTTACAAATAAATCCAATAAATGCCAAAGTGCAATAGAAACCAGCCATCTCGGCTACAACTGATGGAAGGATAAATGGGTAGAACTTTTCTGGAGGGTAATCTGGCAATATGTGTCCACAACCTTGAAAAACGTTTAAATCCAGTAAGTCTATGTTCAATAATTTAAAACAAATTTTTAACAATTGGTACAAAGATTTGTAAACTTATATAGCATTATTTGTGACTGTGAAATACTGAAAACTATGCAAATGTTCAACCTTAAATTTTCACACAGCCATCTGATAAGACTACTACCAGACAGTCATCAAAAACTGACTTTTGAGGAACCATTAAATATTTTATGGTACAACAGCTATGGAAAACAACATGGCGGTTCCTCAAAAAATTAAAATAGAATTACCATGTGATGCAGCTATTCTACTTCTGAATATATATCCAAAAGAACTGAAAGCAGGGACTTGAAGAGATATTTGGACACCCATGTTCACAACAGCACTGTTCACTACAGGCAAAAACTAGAAGCAACCCAAATGTCCTTGGATATCATCGTAAAGCAATTATACTCCAATAAAGATGTTAAAAAAACAAAACAAAACAAAAAAATGTCCTTGGATGGATGAATGGATCAACAAAATGCGGCATACAATGGAATATTATTCGGCATTAAAAAGGTGATTATGGGGACTTCCCTGGTAGTGCAGTGGTTAAGAATCTGCCTGCCAATGCAGGGGACACGGGTTTGAGCCCTGGTCCGGGAAGATCCCACATGCCGCAGAGCAACTAAGCCGTGTGCCACAACTACTGAGCCTGCACTCTAGAGCCCACAAGCCACAACTACTGAGCCCGCGTGCTGCAACTACTTAAGTCCGCGCGCCTAGAGCCCATGCTCTGCAACAAGAGAAGCCACCACAATGAGAAGCCCGCGCACCGCAACAAACAGCAGCCCCCGCTCACGGCAACTAGAGAAAGCCCGCGCACAGCAACAAAGACGCAACGCAGACATAAATAAATAAATAAATAAATAAATATTTTTTAAAAGGTGATTCTGGGAATTCCCTGGTGGTCCAGCGGTTAGGACTCCGTGCTTTCCCTGCCGAGGGCCCGGGTTCAATCCCTGGTCAGGTAACTAAGATCCCACAAGCTGCGCAGTGTGGCTAAAATAAAATAAAATAAAATTTAAAAAGAAAGAAAAAAAAGGTAATTCTGATATGTACCACGTGAAAGAGGCTTAAGGACATTATGCTGAGTGAAAGAAGCCAGACACAAAAGGGTAAATACTGTATGATGCCACTCATATGCAGTACCTAGAGTAAGCAGATTCAGAGGGACAGAGAGTTGAATGGTGTCGGTTGAGAGAAGGGAGGGAGTTACTGTTTAATGGGTACAGAGTTTGCGTTTAGCAAGATGAAAAAGTCCTGGAGACGGATGGAGGTGATGGCTGCAGAATCCTGTGAATGTACTTAATGCCACTGAACTGTACATTTAAAAAAGGTTAAGACGGTAAGTTTTACGTTATGTGTTTTTTTATCACAATTAAAAATAAAGATATAGTAATACATTTTAAAGAGAAAAATGCATGTTGCAAAATAATAAGTTCATGTATGATCTCAATTTTGTTTCACTGATGTCTTAAATATTAATACACTGTACACAGAGAAAAAAAGCTCAGAAAGGCATATATCAAAATGTTAACAATAATTATCACTAGGTACTGTGCTTCTAGGAGAATTTTATTTTCTTTGTGTGTCTGTGTGCTTTTGTGTGATTCCCAATTTTTCAACAATTACTCTTGGAATTGAAAGCAGAAGTATGCCAACTGGACAAATGAAAAAGGACACTCATGTCGCTTGCTGATCCTAATGTGAGAATGCCCACAAGTCTATTTCCAAATGACACAGTAAATATAATCCTCCTTGAGAATCAATTTATAAAAGGCAGGCTAGCATTTGGGAAAATAAAGACCGACTCAGAAGACAGAGCAGCGCGGTGTTCCCTGCAGAATTAGAAGAGAGGCAGATCCTCATTTCAGACGATTCCCGAGTCCAGAGTGGGTTCACCACATCAGTGTGTGCCCAGCAGAAAGGAAAAGACCGGGGAAGCCTCACACACCACTCAAGAGGCCCATCAGAAAGGACAGGCTCAGAAAGGAAAGACTCTTGAATCAAGCAGCACTCTCCCTGGGACTCAGGGCTCCCCACCCACACATCTCTTAAACTAAATCCACGTTCAGAAAATATTTGCTAGACAGCACACATCAAGAAAAGAAGGAGCCTTTCTTTCTGTGGCATTCCCTCGCCACATCTGGTACTGCTCTGAATAGAGGCTTTATGAGGGAGGATCCCGATACCTCAGCCACGGGTTACTCCACTGACCACAAACAGCAATAAACAGACGTGAGGATTTAGATTTCCGTGCAGCTGAGGCATGCTGAATACTCATGATAGAGCTTCCACTGCATTCCAACATCCAGGAAATGTTTATCGAGCGCCTTCTAAGCACAGGGCATCATTTGTAACACCATTCCACGCAGACAGGCAGGCACACATGTACACACCCACCCAGAGATGAAGCTCCTTTGTTGTGTTTGAGGGATCAGACTAGGAAAGTAATGATTTAGGCTGGAGGCATTTGACAGTCTGATTCTACACGTCACACAGGATCAGGAAAAGAGGGTCAGAGGGAAAGTATGCATCCCTGAGGAAGGGTCAAGGGGGAGACATCAGTGCATCCCACCACTAGGGGCCCTGGACCAAGGCGCTGAGCTCCGCAATAGAGGCAGAGAGGAGCTCTCAGCCTTCCTAGAACTCCACGGACCACATCCACGGGGAGTACAGTAACTGCAGCCTCTGGTCCTGGAGGAAACTACATCACCAGGTTTATCCACCATGTGAGAGACATCCATGCCTTCACATTCTTTTCCCCACCCCCACAAATGAATGACATCAGGTACCCCTTCCCTGTACATACTTTTGCCTCCATTGTTCTTCAGGACATTGGAGAGGTTGACAGAGGCGGTGCCTAGCAGTTCATTTCTCAAGGTGTGGCAGCTCCAGACCTTCAAATCTAAATGACTCTGGGCCGTGACATTCCTGGAAAACAAATACTTGAGTCATCATATCCAAGCAGATCAGTCACTCCTGTAACTTAGAAGAAAACAGAGAAACTACACTGCTGACGTCTTGAAGGTGGGGGGAACCCCAAAGAGGAAGACACTCACATATACCCTTTCCCCCCCAGAGCTGACCCTGTAACCATCTAGCTAACAATGAACACCCCGTGAGCTCGATGATGTAGAAACACCCGAAGAGAAGATGCCTCAGGGACCAAAGGCGGAAGGACTAGAGAGGCTGCTACAGGAAACCTGGATCTCCCACAACCCCTTCCTCTATTCCCCCGGGGGGCTGCATTCGGAGAGAAGGGGTTTTCTCTTACAAAATGATGATCTCGTTCCAGAGAAGCTCGGAGCTCCCAATTCGCTTTCCAGTCTTCTTGGTCTCACTGGGGAGTCCATCCACTGCCACTTCCACAAACGAGTTAATTCGAGGTTGACGGCTATGCACCTTGGGCTTTGCTGACACCACTGGCCAGGAAAGACAGAAGTCAAGGATGAGTCAGAGGGCTCCCGGCTGCCCCCCTGTGGCAGATGTTCTCCCTCTTTTTTGTTGTTTCTTTTGAAAAAGAAATTTTGTCTTTTCCTCATTCTAAAAAGACTTCTTTATTAACGTGAGGATATAAAAATAGCATAAGAAAAGAAGCATAAGAAAAAAAATCACTCCTAACCCGAAAGCACTGGGATAATCATCATCAAGATGTTGGTAAATACAGACTTTCTAGACTTTCATCTTTTATGTCTCTAATTCTTTAAAAATTCCTCTCCCCGCAAAATCCATTTTAAAAAGCTGCAACATAAGCCCATTACAAGCATACACCATAATTTAGTCAACTATTCTTTCATTGTTGAATAGATTGCTTCCAACTTTCGGCTCGGGGAAAACGACCACAAATGTATATAGTATCTGCATGCATTTCTGAGTACTTTTCCAAAGGATATGAACATTTTTTAAAGTTCTTAAAACTGCTCAGTTCCTTTCTAAACCCATGTAGACACCTATCAGCACTATAGGAATATATCCATTTCACCAAACACTGCATAGCACTGAGTACTGTTTTTTTCACCCTTTGCAAATCATGTAGGTAAAAAAAAAAATAGTATAAAGATAATAGCTAAGAGTTAATGAGCACTTATTACAGATACTATGCTATGCACACATTATCTAACCGAATCCTTACAATGAGGCAGGAAATACATCATCACTCCATTTCACCCATGAGGAAACAAGCTTGGGGAAGTTAGGTCATTGCCCCAGGCTACACATCCAAGGAGCTTCGAACCACAATGTGCACCCGGCAGCCTGACTCCACACCATGCTATATGCCATTTCCAGACTTTGCTTGTTTGTTCTAATGCTTTTCTTCAATTACTAGCCAGATTGAATAGTTTTTCCATGTACTTGTTAACCATCTGCATTTCCTCTTCTGTTCATTTCCTTCATGTGGCAGCATTTCTGATGCTTACACGGCACCAGCAAGCCAGGGGCTCAGCACCAACTAAGCAAGCATACGCCCAGGGCTGGATGCTAGACAAGCTCCTTTTGTAGCATTTATCAGCCATGGTGGAAACTCCAGATCACTAGGACAAAACCCATCTGGACGGTTTCTATCCTATGCCCCAAATCAGAGCATATAACTGACGTTCCTTACCCATGATGACAAGACTGCCTGAACCTGAGTTCCCATCAAGAGTTAGCAAACCTCTCCCTCCTAGACCCTTCTGAGGGATGACAGTCCTATAAGGGTCCACAACTTGGCAAAAGGCAAGGCCACCTCTGATTGTTTTTTAGCAATAAGTGTCTTCTCCAGGACCAAAAGAACACTAGAGAGAAAGTCAAGGAACAACAGCAACAAAAGATGTCGTGAAGATTAAGAAGCAACAAGGATTGGTACTAGGAAAAAAGGTCGTAGAGCTGGGAAATGTGGCCCAGAGTGGGAAAATGAAAATACTACACATATAGACCAAGGTTAACTGAGGCCACCTGGTGGTGTGAGAGCAGCTCTGCAGGCAGATCCTTAAATGTAAAAATACAGATTGAAAAATAGGGACTAGTTATAGAGTCCTACCATTTTAAGCTAGACAGTTTCTTTGAAATCAACAAGTTCAAACTCTTTATTTAATAGTTGGGCCAACTAAGATCCAGGGAGGTGAGACATTTCCAAAATCACAGAGCTAGTCAAAGGCAATGCTAAGCCTGGAACCAAGCCTCCCAGCTCCCCGGCCGATTCTTTGAACTCTTCCATCATGTTTCCTTTTTGGTCCTTGTTTTTTTAGTATCTACTTTTTTTTAAAAAATTTTTTGATATAATTTCAGACATTTAGAAAAGTTGCAAGACTAATACGAAGAATTCTTATAAACCCTTCACCGGGGACTTCCCTGGTGGTCCAGTGGTAAAGAATCCCCCTTCCAATTCAGGAGACGTGGGTCGATCCCTGTTCAGGGAACTAAGATCCCACATGCCTCGGGGCAACTAAGCCTGTGCGCCACAACTACTGAGCCCATGTGCCTCAATTAGAGACAGAAAACCCGCACGACACAACTAGAGAGAAGCCCACGCGCCACAATGAAAGATCCCACATGCCACAACGAAGACCCAACGCAGCCAAATAAATAAATAAATAAAAAATTTGATTAAAAAAAACCCCTTCACCCAAAGTCACCAAATACTTACTTTCTACGCTACTTGCTTTATTACTCCCTCTTTTTCTCTCCCTAAATACTTCAGTGTGTCTTTTCTAAGAACTAAGACATTTTCCAACATTACCATAGTATAATTATCAACACGGGGAAATTCAACATTCTTTAATACTATTATCTGAGGTACAGAACTTATTCAAATTTTGCCAATTACCCTATCAATGTCCATTATAGCAAAAGAGAAAAGATTTTTTTCTAGTCCTGGACTCAATCTAAGATCACATGGTGCAGTTAGTAGTTTTTTGTGAAGTTTCCAATTTACATAAAAAATGAAAGAATAATAAATAATTGCACATTATTTACTAACTGCTATCATTTTGCCACATATGCTTTTCTGTCTCTCAGCGTCTATCATCAATATTACCCAGAGAACTTCCGCAATAATAAAAATGTTCTACACCAGCGCTGTCCAATACATTGCCATGAGATACATGTGGCTATAAAGCACTTGAAATATGGCTAGTGAGACTGAGGACTGGAGCTTTAAATTTTATTTAATTTTAATGTAAATAGTTCTATGTGGCTATACTTGCTACTCTATTGGCTAGCACAGGACCCAGATATATATACGACATCTGTGTTTAAAAAAAATAATAAGTTGGAGACATCATGACAGATCGGCCCTGATTACTTTCAGAATGCAATTCCTAACAATAAGGGCATTCTTCCACCTCCCACACCACCATTATTATACCTAAAAAAAAAATGTATAGTCACTCCTTCCATCATTTGATATCCATTCCATATTCAAATTTTCCCAGTTGTTCCCAACTTTTTTTTTTTTTTTTTTTTTTTGCGGTACGCGGGCCTCTCACTGCTGCGGCCTCTCCCGTTGCGGACCACAGGCTCCGGACGCGCAGGCCCAGTGGCCATGGCTCGCGGGCCCAGCCGCTCCGCGGCATGTGGGATCCTCCCGGACCGAGGCACGAACCCGCATCCCCCGCATCGGCAGGCGGACTCCCAACCACTGCGCCACCAGGGAAGCCCAACTTTTTTTTTTTTAATATTTATTTATTTATTAGGTTGTGCCAGGATTTAGTTGCGGCTCTCCAGCTCTGCAGTTGTGGCACGCGGGCTTCTTAGTTGTGGCATGCCAATTCTTAACTGTGGCACGCATGTGGGATCTAGTTCCCTGACCAGGGATCGAATCCATGCCCTCTGCATGGGGAGCGCAGTCTTAACCACTGCGCCACCAGGGAAGTCCCCCAAACATATTTTTATAGCTGTTTTTCTCCCAACCCAGGATCCAATCAAGATGAACAAACTGTACTCAGTTGCTGACTCCTTAATCTTTTAACATCTAGAATGCACTCCCTTCTTTTTCCATGACAATGATTTTTAAAGACTTCCTTCCACCAGCTGTCTTATAGAATGCTAAATCCTGCATTTTTCTGATTGTTTCCTCACGGTTAGATTTACAGTGAACATTTTTGTCAAGAATACTAACTACACAGGTTAGGTTGTGTACTTCTTACTGTACACACCAGGCCATCCTCTTCTTGGGGATACTAATTTTGATCCCATGGTTAATGTGGAGTTTGCCAGGTCACTCCACTGTAAAGATACATTTTCCCCTCAGTAATTTGTAATTAATAAGTGGGGTGATATTTTCAATGTTTCTTGTTCTTAAAAGACAAGCCAAAATAAAGGTCTCAAGTTTATCTAGAAAGTTTATTTACTATTTGATAAAATATAAATGCCAGTTTCTTAAACATGGAGTCACATCTTCACATAGGATTTAGCTTTTAAAGTCAATAAATAAGGCAAAAAAATCACATATTTCCAAAATTATACCCCTGAAAAACTCTTAGGAAGGCAACAGAATAGAGTGTGGCATATTATCCTTCTATAGGTTCCAAACAGCCAGTTTTTTGCTTTTCTGTGCTGTGTTTTCAGTGTTCCTTCAGTTAAATATCAGATAAAATAGTTGGCTTATGTTTGAGGACCTTAGTGTATTTAAAAGTGTATTGTAGGGGCTTCCCTGGTGGCGCAGTGGTTGAGAGTCCGCCTGCCGATGCGGGGGATACGGGTTCGTGCCCCGGTCCAGGAAGATCCCACATGCCGCGGAGCGGCTGGGCCCGTGAGCCATGGCCGCTGAGCCTGCGCGTCCGGAGCCTGTGCTCCGCAACGGGAGAGGCCACAGCGGTGAGAGGCCCAAAAAAGTGTATTGTAAAACTCTAGGACTGGGGGAGAGGGATAAATTGGGAGATTGGGATTGACATATACACACTATTACTCTATATAAAATAGATAACCAGGGCTCCCCTGGTGGCGCAGTGGTTAAGAATCGGCCTGCCAATGCAGGGCACACGGGTTCGAGCCCTGGTCCGGGAAGATCCCACATGCCGTGGAGCAACTAAGCCCGTGCGCCACAACTACTGAGCCTGCGCTCTAGAGCCAGCGAGCCACAACTACTGAAGCCCTCGTGCCTAGAGCCCGTGCTCCACAACAAGAGAAGCCACTACAATGAGAAGCCCGTGCACCACAACGAAGAGTGGCCGCCACTCACCGCAACTAAAGAAAAGCCCGCGTGCAGCAACAAAGACCCAACACAGCCAAATAAATAAATAAATAAAATTTTAAAAAAATAAAATAGATAACTAATAAGGACCTACTGTGTATAGCACAGGGAATTCTACTCAATACTCCTTAATGACCTATATGGGAGAAGACTCTTAAAAAGAGTGGATATACGTATATGTATAACTGATTCACTTTACCATACACCTGAAACTAACACAACACTGTAAATCACCTATACTCCAATAAAAATTTTTAAAGATAAAAAATAAAATAAATAAATCTCTAGGACTGCACTATGAGAGACACAGGGAACTGGGGCAGAGAGAGGGGACAGCATAGCAACAGCTCCCAAATTACACCAGAGGCTCTATCCACGAAATGCACGGGAGGAAGAACCACCCACACTGTTTAAATGGTTGTTTCTCTCCTTCTTCTCCCCCACCATTTTCCTGGATGGTATTATCAACTCCCTATAGCTTAAGTGCATATATAATGAGGTGCACCTGTATTATCAAGTTAGCTCTCTCCACACTAGTGAGAAAATACACATTGGGGAAAGGCAAGAGAGAAACCTTTAGAAGTCAGAGCGTGTTCCTGAATAACATGGTCCCAAAACAGGGACCTCAGGATATCACCAGTTTCCATGGGCAGGCTTCTGTTCTGACCTAGCCCTGCTAATTACTAGATAAGGCAGTAAAAGCTGTAGTCTTAAGTTCAAAACCCTATCAGTTCACCCTAATCCTTCTCCCCTCTCAAAAGGGCTGGAGCAGCCATGAGACACCAAGAAAAGTAATTAAAATGTATGAAGACTTTAAAAAAAAATCAATAACTCAATAAGAAACAGGCAAAGAATAGACACAGGCAACCCACAGAAAAGGAAATACAGATTTACTTAAACATATGATAAGACACTAAACATCACTTATCATTTAATGAGAAGTAAAACTATGCTGAGAACACAATTTTTTTTTTTAACCAACCAGACTGGCAAAGATTAAAAAAAAAAAAATCTGACAACATATCATGATGGTAAAGGTGTGGGGACTACAGCCGTACCACCCTGAATGCCCCTGAACTCGGAAGCTAAGCAGGGTTGGGCCTGGGTAGTACTTGGATGGGAGCCCGCGTGGCAATACCAGGTGCTGTAGGCTTAAAAAAAAAAAAAAAAAAGATGACGTGGGGAAAGGAGCACTCATTGATAACAATAGGTTCCCTCCAGGCTAGGGAACTGGGGAGCTGGAGGAACGGAAAGAATTGTAAACTATGTGAGTGCATTAAATAAATGAATAACGTTTCCATTTTAAAAACAATAATTTAAAAATTTGGACCAAAGATACAATTTTGCCTCCCAATGATCACGTTGAGAGGCCTGAGCCCAGATACTGAATGCCACTCCTCCCTCCCCAGCATCTTGTGGTCCCGTGACTCCTCCTCCTAAAGCTACTGGAGCAGCAGGCTTTCATCCGTGTGATATTTACTGAGGCCTCACTATGTGTCAGGCACTGTTCTAGGCTTTGGGGCATCAACAGTAACCAAAACAGACAAAAACCCCTGTTCTCGTGGGGCTTACATTCTACGGAAAGAGACAGTGAATAAATGAAATAGATTCCAATAGGTCAAACATTAAATAGTGACAGGGGCTGAGAAGAAAAAGATAAAGTGGTGAAGGGGAGAGACATGAGGGAATCAGGGTAGGGAGTCTTTAGATAGGGGAATCAGGGAAGGCCTCGTTGAAGAGAGTGACTTTGGGGTAAAAACCTGCAGAAAGTAAGGAAGCAGACCAGGTAGTTAACTCAGCCAAAAGAGCATTTCACTCCGCAGGAACAGCAAGTGCAAAGGCCCAGGGGTGGGAGCGTACCTGGTAGAGGCAATGAATAGCAAGGGAGGTCCATGTGGACCCGTGCATCTAGACAGAGAGGAGTAAATGTGGAACAGGAAATGAGAAATGGAAGGGATCGTATCACGTGGGATCTTCAGCTTGTACGCGGAGTGAGATCGCCAGTCCTTGAGGTGTTTGAGCAGAGAAGTGACAAGAGCTGGCTTACACTGTAACAAGATGACTGGCTGCTGTGTGATAAACAGAATGAAGCAGGGCAAAGGGCAGAAGTAAGAAGCCAGGTTAGGAGGCTACCGCCTTAATCTAGGGCGGAGATGATTCCAGCTGGTGGGTCAGCAGGGGTGGTGAGAAGTGGCTGAATGCTGCCCACATTTTGAATGTAGACAAAACCAGATTTGCTGAATACAGGATATGGAGGGGAAAAAAAAAAATCAGGTCAGTTCCAGGCACGTCACATTTTAGACGTTTACTAAGCCTTCAAGTGGAGATGCTAAGTGGGCTACTGGATATACAAGCCTGGAGTTCAGAGACAAGGCCAGGCTGGAGATAGAAATGTGGCAGTGATCTTACTATTGGTGGCATTTAAAGTGATAAGGTTTGGATGAGCTCACCAAGGGAATGAGCGTAGATAGAAAAGAGCCCTGGGGAAGGAAGGATTCGCCATTTTATATAATTCTTTCCAAAAGTTCCTTTTTTCCCCCTCCTCTTCAAAAACTCCAGCTATAATATGACAACCCTATAAGAATCAACAGATACGCTCGTAAGCCAAAGTGTGGTATCATTCCACCTCTTTCCCAAAGATGGGGCTGGACCTGAAATGACAAACTTCATACAGTGCCACTCACCTTTCAGAATAAGCTGAGACTTCTCAAAAGGCAGGGCCACCCCTGCCCGGCTGGAGCTGGCAGATGCCATGTCATCACCAGGAAACTGAAAGACAAACAAAGCAGCAGGTTTTGAGGATATCTGATAAGAGACTGAGGAACTGAACCCAATTTTAATATCTGAGTTTAAAGAGATAGAAGCAAGAAAATATAAACATTCAGAACTTCCCTGGTGGCGCAGTGGTTAGGAATCCACCTGCCAATGCAGGGGACACGGGTTCAAGCCCTGGCCCGGGAAGATCCCACATGCCACGGAGCAACTAATAAGCCCGTGTGCCACAACTACTGAGCCTGCGCTCTAGAGCCCACGAGCCACAACTACTGAGCCCACGTGCCACAACTACTGAAGCCCGCGCGCCTAGAGCCCGTGCTCCTCAACAAGAGAAGCCACCGCGATGAGAAGCCCACGCACAGCAACAAAGAGAGTAGCCCCCTTCACCGCAACTAGAGAAAGCCCACGTGCAGCAACAAAGACCCAACACAGCCAAAAATAAATAAATAAATAAATAAAATTTATTTTTTTAAAAAGAAAATATAACCATCTAAGCAACTGCAGCCACGCTGCTTCAGGCAGAGTGGTGTCTGTCTCGTATTGACTACTGAATCTGTGTAGGACTTGGACGGGCTAAGGACACAGCACTGCTACATCAACCTCTTAAGGAGGGAGAGCCTAAAATAATATCTCCAAAAAGAAAGTCACAGTTCAACAGTTTTTTAAAAAGTAGGGACCTTCCTGGCAGTCCAGTGGTTAAGACTCTGAACTTCCACTGCAGGGGGCAAGGGTTCAATCCCTGGTCGGGGAACTAAGATCCCAAATGCCTCACAGTGTGGCCAAAAAATAAATAAATAAAATTTTTTAACAATAAAAAAAAATTTTTAAGTAATATTAAACCAATTTTTTAAATGGACAGAAGATTTTAATAAAAGTTTCTCCAAGAAGATATACCAGTAAATGTGCTTATTGGCCAAGGAAATGACAGACCGGGATTCAATCTACATCTTCTGATTCCAAAGCCCAACATTCATCCAGTCCACTACTCTGGTATCACCTGGATGTGCACGCGGACCTGGCCAACCAAGCACATGACATAATTTTTGATGGACCTCATTAGCCATAAGGCATCCCCGTCACTCCATCTCGGCTAGAAGCAGAAGTCTATCTTGCATTTTGAGTGGATCTTTTACTCATACGTAATTGTGTAACATCGTCATTTGTCATTTGGAAAATATTGGGTTCACTGAGTTCTACAGATATTCCAAATGTTGACACATTTCATTATACCCTATCCAAAATATCACATTTGGGAATGTCACCACTGATCTCATCAGACAAGTTTTTGAGTATTGGGCAGCTGTCAAGCTCTTTGTGGTAGATGGAAGTGTTCCAAAATTCTAATTTTCGCTTAAAAACTCATATTCTATCATTGGCAACAAGCACTGTCGGTTGTTTTCCTTGAAGTGACAGGCTTACTTCATTCATCTTCAGGAAAATGTCTGCCAAACACCCAAATCTATTAACGCTAGTTTATCTGTTGATTTTTTTTTTAAGTAAAAAATGGTATTTCATGGAAAAAGCAACTGTATAACACAGCTTTTAATTCAAACAGTCATACAAGTGCTTTTTCTCAACACAGCAATTATACTTCAGTATGCAGGAGAAGTGCTTTAGGCGTATTTCCCATTTTCATCACATAGAGTATTAAAAAGACATGCATGCACACGAGTAAAGACAATACAATTGGTAGTTTTTACTGCTTCATCAAGCACATTCTTAAGTGAAACTGGCTTTCTTTCCTTTTTACTGAGCGGGCCATGATCAGGAACACAATGACAGCAGCCCAGGCCAGTGGTAGTGCCCTGATTCGTGCTATGGCACCAACGGTTTCACTGACCTTTGCTTTTGCACCATGAGTGCGTGTGTCACAGTGAAAAAGGCAAAGTTATCATGAAAATAGTTTTGATCCTGCAGAACCCTGAAACTCTCGAGGGGCCACCAGGGGCCTGAGGACCATACCTGAGAACAGCTGCTATAAAAACACTCTGAAATTCCTATTCTATTCAACAGCATTTATACCTTCTTTCATTCTATTTGTATCTGATCTCTCTCCCAACTCCCTATTCTGAAGAGCTGTTCAGACTTAAAATGTGGTTATGAATGTACCATAGGACGCTAAGAATGGAAGCCGTTTGTATGAGAATTAAATGTAGCTACCACTAAGTCACATTGATTTTGACATTTTCCACAACCGAAGTCAAAGAATCCTGTGCCTCGAGATTTTAGCCAAAACAAAACGAAAACCATTTGCCTTATTTATAAGATTTCCAGTCCAAGAAAAATTTAAGGGACCAGTTTTTTTCTGGACTAGTCCGTAACAGGCATTTTACTTACATATAAAGTAGCAGTGGAAACTTCTGAAATGTTATGGGTAACATATAGGAATACAATACTACAACTATTCTTATCAAGACTTCTAGAGGCCAGACCTCCATGGTATTAAATCCAAGAGTGAATTCTCATTCCTTGTCTTAGATGACCTATTGGCAGCACCTGACACAATGGGTAGATGACTCTTTCTTCCTTGAAATGCTTTCTCCTCTTGGCTTCCAGGACACCACACCTGCCTGATTCTCTTCCTGCCTCTCAGGCTGCTTTTCCTCAGCCTCCTTTGTTTGCTCCTTCTCTGCTCCCGAACCTCTAACCACCCGAGTGTCCCAGAGCTCAGGCCTTGCACGTCTCCCCTCGGTTATCTCAACCCATCTCATGGCTTTAAATACTAACTATTTGTGGACAATCCCAAATGGGCGTGTCCAGTACGAACCTCACCCTTGAACCTCAGGTCCTCTTTGCGCATTGACAATACTGAGCTTCTGATAGTCGCCCTCAATCCTGCTCCGCATCTCAGTTAATGACAACTCCTTCCATCCGGTGGCTCAGGCCAGAATTCTGGGGCTCATTCGTGCTTCCCCTTTCCCTCCTACACCCCACATTCAACCCATCGATAAATCCTATTGATTCTACCTGTAAAATATTTCCAAGCTCAAACATTTCTCTCCACCTCCACTGTCACTGCCTTGCTGCAAACACCATCATCTCTTAGCTGGGTTGTTGTTTTTCCTGCTTCTGCCCTCTGCCCCCTTCAATCAAATTTCTACGTTCAGCAAAAGTCCTGTCTTTTAATATGTAATCAGATCATATCACTGTGCTATTCAAAAGCTGGAAGCTATCCAGTGGCTTCCCATCTACCTCAAAGTCCTTGTAATGAACTTGGAGGGTCGGCGTGATACACTACCACACACCTCTGTGACCTTGCCTCCCATTTCTTTCCCCGCTCCCTACCTTCCCCATGGGCCTCCTCGCTGTTGCTTGAACATGCCAGCCATGGTCCCCCATCAGACTTCTACCCCTCTGTCTAGAATGCTCTTTTCCCAATTGTCCACATATACAGCTTATTCCTTCACTGCCTTCAGGCATTAACTCAAATGTTGCTTTCTTAAGGGGCCTTCCCTAGCCACCCTGTGAACCCCACCTCTCCACACACACTGTACCCATCCTTTCCTCGTTTACCTTTCCACCTTAGCATTTATCACTGACACGGTTCATACTGTATTGATTTCTTGTATTTATTGTCTCCCTCCTGTAGAATGTAAGCTCCACGAGGGCTGAGACGTGTGTCCCCCTCTTAGCCCTGTAGCCCACTCCCTGGAATAGCGCCCGGCTCCTAGTAAGAACTCCATATTTATTGAATGAATGAAGAGGAGAATCAACTTTCTGAAATTCAAAAGGATAATGTTTTGACTCCCTTAAAGTTTTTTTGGTAAAGCAATAAACACATCAACTCTTTTACCCATCAGATTAGCAAGAGATCAGAAGTCTGACAATAGTGTTGCTGAGAAGCCTCACAGGCTTCCGGAAGCAGTGCAAGTTAGATGGTACCTGGCAACCTCCGATAGAGTTAAAGATGCATATATTGTACTTCCCAGAATTCCACTCCTAGGTATTTGCCAGGGGAAAATCTTCCAACAAATGCAGAAGAAACCATGTTCATCGTGGCAATGTTTATAACAGCAAAAATTTATAAATAACCTAAATGTCCATCAATGAGGGAATGAATAAATTGTGAAATAGTTATAAAATGGGACGCTATATAGTTCTTGAAATGTATGAATTCAACCTATATGTACAAACCCCAAACTGTAATACTAGAACTAAAAAAAAAAAAAAAAAAAAAAAAAAGCAAGTGATAGCCTAAGTGTAGGGCAACGCCATTGGTATACACTTGAACTTTCACAAAACAATTGTATCTACTGTTGTGGACACACATGAATGGTATGAAAGTATAGAAGCATGGATGGGAAGGAACCACACCAAGTTCAGGACAGAAGTTACCTCTGGGGTAGCGGAAGAGGGAGAGCAGGGGAACTGGAGTGAACAGAGAGACCAAGGGAACTTCGACTGTATCTGCAACATCTCATGTTTTAAAGGAAGAAGTTCTGAAGCAAATATGGCAAAATGCTACTAGTCATTAAATCCAGATGGTGCTTTTTATGACTGTTTGCTATCTTACTCTCTGAACCACTTCATATGTTTGATCTTTTTCATAATTTAACAATAATTTTAAAGGGGATAAAAAGATGATATCTTGAGTAATGAAGGAAAGACTAATGATTGTAAATTAAGCCTCGGGGCTTTTAGTAACAGAGGTTAAAGCACTAAAAGCTGGAAATCCATTATTTATAGACTTTAAAAAGAAAACAATTTAAAAATCTTTACATCTACTGGGACTCGTTCTAAGGGTAGTAGCAACTCGACTAAGGGTAGTTTTTAAACTAGCTTGTTCTCCCTGGGCTTTAGCTGTTTTTAGCCTTTGCTCTGAACTAGAGAGAATTCTGGAGAATGAAACGCAAAGCCCTCACGTGGCCTGTTACATGGGAGAAAGACCAAACCTTTCGATCTATACTTCCGTGGCTCCAAAACAAAATCAATCAGATAAATTCCAAAGGCGGCTCAGAACAAAACCAACAGGGAAAGCAGTAGAAATAGAGTAGATAAGACTACCATGTTTTCTTCCTCCCATGTCTTTCATAATTACAGGCCACTGTTTACTAACGATAGCCCATGTTATTTATGCAGGGCTTTGTCTCCAGATCCATTAGCAACATACCACCCTGACACTACAAGGTAGGTATCTTTTCTTTCCTTTTTTCTAAATAAATTTATTTATTTTTTTGGCCGCATTGGGTCTTCGTTGTTGCACAAGGGCTTTCTCTAGTTGCGGCGAGCCGGGGCTCCTCTTTCGTTGCAGTGCACGGGCTTCTCATTGTGGTGACTTCTCTTGTTGCAGAGCACAGGCTCTAGGCACATGGGCTTCAGTAGTTGTGGCCCGCGGGCTCAGTAGTTGTGGCTCACAGGCTCTAGAGTGCAGGCTCAGTAGTTGTGGAGCACGGGCTTAGTTGTTCCACGGCATGTGGAATCTTCCCGGACCAGGGCTCGAACCCGTGTCCCCTGCATTGGCAGGCGGATTCTTAACCACTGCGCCACCAGCGAAGTCCGGCAGGCAGATTCTTAACCACTGCGCCACCAGGGAAGCCCCAAGGTAGGTATCTTGAATTGAACCTTTGCAATCCATGTATAAAGACAAATAACCATTACTGTTGAAGGGAAAGTACCCCAAAGTACCTACAATTCCTGTCTCAGGGCCCCATATTGGACAGGGTTCCCAATGGGCATGAGGTCCAAACTCCTACTAGCCACTTTAGGAAGCTTATGAAAGCTGAGACCCAGATTTTACTCTACACCTGTCTCAGCAACACAAATAGATGACTCTATACATGCACTCAAGTAATTTTTTCCCCTGCTAATAGTGATGAGAAGTGTTTGCATTCAAATCACTTCCAAAAAACTGAGTTAGCATAAGCCTGGGGCAGGCAGGGGGAGGAGGGAGAACATGTTTAAAACATCACCAAAGGTTACAGATGCTCGATGAATTTCATTATTCAAGGAAGTCATGGATTTATCAGGAGAAAAAGGGGGAAGCCAGAACTAAGTGTGGTAGATCTACCCAAATTTCTTGAAAAAAAAGAACAACATTATCCTCTGAACTTAACCTCTATGTAAATCTCGACAAGCACTTTTAAAAATAAAATATAAAATAACAGAGTAGAAAATATTAAAGTACACCATACATAAAGGAAAGTATTATTTCATAAAAAGTTTGTTCAGATAAATGTACATTTACATCTTCATGTATACTGTGTCATGATATAAAATGTGTATATGTCTTACTAAAGACTGTAGTCAGAACCTCTTGAGAACAACTGCTCTACAACAATCCTATCTGACTTAGGGTCTTAGATTAGAGAGACACTAACACGAAGCAAAGAGACAAACACTAGACTGGGGACTAACCAGTCACTCAGAGAAATGCCATCAGTTTATTATTATCAGTTTAGGTCTGAGAAATTTTCCCACATCTACGTAAAACAGTATTTATTCAATCATTCAATGCGTACTGAGCATTTATTCTGTACCATATACTGTTTTGGGTGCTAATGATACATCAATGAATAAAACATTTAAAAAAATTCCTACCCTACAAGATTCTCCTGGTAAAGAGCCAAGAATGATCCTGGCTCTGGCAGGGGGATGGGAAAAGTAACCATTCTGATGTATGCCCAGAGTGTTCTCTTGACAGCAGCCCTCACTCCAGGAAGAAGACTCTACCAGGCCTTATCCCAACTGGGGGGGAGGAAATTTCCCTGAGGCCCCCCTCTAGACTATTTATCGCACTGAGAAAGGAAAACAGTTAATAAACACTTGTAAAGGTCACAGCCCAGGGACAGAGACCCACTAAAAGACTGAGATTTAATCATAAAATTATAAAATGCTTTCCCTCCCCCACACTCTGCCACCATATCGAGGATCCAATAAAATAACAGTGGATTACAGCTGAAAGAGCTAAAAGGTGTATACTCTATTTAAGAAAGAGTTCTTAGGGAAGACCAGAGATTACAGGGGAGACAAAAACAAGGATACTAGCATAATTTGAGGCCTCTGGTACCTACAATTACATCAATCATTAAACCAAGGCAACTGCTAGCCAGATTACACAAAACTCCCAACTAGATAAAGGCCTATTCACCTCAGTTCCTATTACCTAATACATCCTGCCTGGCTTTCAATTAGAAATTGTAAGTTATGCTAAAAGCTAAGAAAAAATAATGTGAAGAGACAAAGCAAGCATCAGAATTAGACTCAGATATGACAGCTTTTGGAATTATCAGACAGGGAATTTTAAATAACTATGATTAATATGTTAAGGGCTCTAATGGAAAAAGTAGACAACATATAAAAACAGATGGGTAATGTAAGCAGAGACATGGAAACTCTAAGAAAGAATCAAAAAGAAAATGCAGAACATGGTAACAAAAATGAAGACTGCCTTGATGGGCCCATGAGTAGACTGGATGTGGATGAGGAAAGAATCACTAAGCTTGAAAACATATTAACAGAAACGTCCCAAACTAAAATGCAAAGAGAAAAAAAAGAATTTAAAAAAAAAAAAAAGAAAATACAGAACTGCCAAGAACTGTGGGACAATTTCAAAAGGTACAAAATACACATGACTGGAATATCAGAAGAGAGAACAGAGCAAAAGAAATATCTGAAGTAATATGGTCAACAATTTCCCAAAATTAACGACATAACACCAAATAACAGATCCAGGAAGCTCACAGAACATCAAGCAGGATGAATCAAAAATCAAAAAATAAACTTAAAAAAGAAGCAAGGAGGGCTTCCCTGGTGGCGCAGTGGTTGAGAATCCGCCTGCCGATGCAGGGGACACGGGTCCGTTCCCCGGTCCGGGAAGATCCCACATGCCGCGGAGCGGCTGGGCCCGTGAGCCATGGCCACT
>NC_041230.1:39426922-39429136 GCF_002837175.3 Physeter macrocephalus | reverse complement strand
AGCCTGTGCTCCGCAACGGGAGAGGCCACAACAGTGAGAGGCCCGCGTACCAGAAAAAAAAAAAGAAGAAGCAAGGAGAGAGTGCAGTGAAATATTTAAAGTGTTAAAAGAAAAAACCCGGGACTTCCCTGGTGGTCCAGTGGTAAAGACTCCACGCCCCCAATGCAGGAGGCCTGGGTTTGATCCCTGGTCAGGAAACTAGATCCTGCATGCATGCTGCAACTAAAGATCCTACATGCCATAACCAAAGATCCCGCACGCCGCAACAAAGATCCCGAGTGCCGCAACTAAGACCTGGTGCAGCCAAATAAATATTTTTAAAAAGAAAAAAGAAAAAACCCACCAACCTAGAATTTTGTATCCAATGAAGTTACCCTTTAAAGTGAAGGAGAAAAAAAGACTTTCTCAAACAAAAACCTGCCCTGCAAGAAATGTTGAAAAGAAGTTCCTCAGAAGGAAGGAAAATGATATAGGTCAGAAACTTCTATCCACACAAAGAAAAGAGCACGGCAGAAGGAATAAATGAAGCTCCAACCACTGGCTTCTTTATACAGTAAAAGATTGATACTTAGGGGAAGGGCCTATGTGGGAAGCGGATGCCAAATAGGGAACAAACAAGAGAACTAGAGAGGTGACGAGAGGTATGGGGAAAAACCATGCAGTGAAAAAACACAGGAATTTGGGAGGGGGTTGGAAGTAGAAATGCTAAACGTTGTGGACAAGGCAAGTCTCACTGAGAAGGTGACTTCTGAGCAAAGATCTGACTCAGGAGAAGGAGGGAACTGAGGATATCTGCATTAGAACATTCCAGGCAGATAAAAGGGCAAGAGTAAAAGCTCTTGAGCTGGTTGCATGTCTTGAAAGTGTAAGGAAGGAAAAGGGGCCAGCGTGCCTGGAGGGCAGTGAAAGAGGAGGAGGATAGTGATAAGAGATGCACCTGGAGAATTCCCTGGCAGTCCAGAGGTTAGGATTCTGTGCTTTCACTGCAGGGGGCATGGCTTGGATCCCACAAGCCACACGGTGCAGCCAAAAATTAAAAAAAAATTTTAATTAAGGAAAAAAAAAGATGTAACTGAATTTATCCTGTCAGGTAAAATCATCCTTAATGAACTATGAAATGCCTTGGAGCAGTGGTCCTCAATTCTTTCTACACATTTGAATACGTGGAGAGCAATAAAAACAAAACAAAACAAAAGAAACCCCACTGACAACCAAACCCTAACCTCAGAGATTCTCATTCGATTGGTCTGGAGTGGGCCGGGGACAGCTGTGTTATTTAAAAGCTACCCAAATGATTTCAAAGTGAAGTTGGGGCGAGAACCACTGGATCAGTGTTACTGAATCAGTTGAGGCTTCAACTAATTTGACTGCACTGAAAGTAGGACTTTACCTCTATCAGAATGCTCAAGGTTCAACTAAAATTATGTCCCAAAATTGCAAATGAAAAAGTGGGGGGGAGTTCCTGGTGGTCCAGTGGTTAAGAATCCGCCTTCCAATGCACTGGATGCGGCTTCAATCCCTGGATGGGGAACTGAGATCCCACATGCCGCAGCACAAATGAGCCCACATGCCACAATTACTGAGCCCTTCCACCACAACTATAGAGCCCACACGCTCTGGAGCCCGCACGCCACAACTACAGAGCCCGCATGCCACAACTACTGAGCCCACACGCCAGAAATAGAGAGCCTGCATGCCACAGTTACTGAGCCCGCGCACTCTGGAGTCCACATGCCACAACTAGAGAGAGGCCCGCATGCCGCAAATGAAGAGCTGGTGCGCTGCAACAAAAGATCCCACTTGCCGCAACTAAGACCCGACGCAGCCAAAATAAAAGAAAAAGAAAAAGTGGGGTGATATGTAACTCTAGGAACAGAATACAGTGGAGGAGCTGTTCCAGGAGTGGTTCCAAGGAGACTAAGTATTGCACCACCTTCCTTGATGCCAACTTTTCCCACAGAGAGTCTTCCAGGGGCTCTCGATGAACATGACAGATTAAACACCTATATTTATCTCTGCTCCCTTCTCAAACGCCATAAAAACGTCAGGAAAGAAACACAACGTAAATCCACTAAAAAAGAATGGAAAAGGAAACAACAGAGATGGCAGCAACATTTTGGAAAGTGGCAAGTGAGTTGAAACTGAAATCTAACTGCCTGTGAAGGGGGAGGTGGGATTAAAAACAGGAGGGCAGGGCTTCCCTGGTGGCGCAGC
>NC_041230.1:39404126-39426714 GCF_002837175.3 Physeter macrocephalus | reverse complement strand
GCTGAGCCTGCGCGTCCGTCCGGAGCCTGTGCTCCGCAACGGGAGAGGCCACAACAGTGAGAGGCCCGCGTAACACAAAAAAAAAAAAAAAAAAAAAAGGAGGGCTGGTAAAAACCTGCATGGAAAAGAGTCCCAGACTCCGGTCCCCACCCACTTCAGCTGGGCACTCATCCCTCCCTAATCCCAAACAGAGAGTTAAAGTTTAATCTCTGGATAGGTTAAATCAGACCTGAGAACCTAAGGCATGGCTGAGTGTAGGGATAAGGCACCACATTGATCCAGGGAGATAAGAGAAAGTCTGTATCATGAACTATGAGAGGTTTCCCCATCCCCACTTACCTTTCCTCACTTGGGTCCTAGCACACTTAAACATACACAACTGAGGCGAGAGACTCAGACATAAAAGCCAAATATCAAAACAAAGAGAAAAAAAAGAACTCAATGGATAAGCTGATCCTCAAATTCAGAAGGAAATGCAAAAGACCCAGAATAGCCAAAATATCCTGAAGAAGAAAGTCAGAGGCTTCACACTTGCTAATCTCAAAATTTACTACAAAGCCACAGTAATCAAGACTGTGTGGTACTGGTTTAAGGAAAGACATACAGAGCAATGGTATAGAACTAAGAGTCCAGATACAAACCTGTTGCAGGAAGGGGGACCCCTTCCAGGGCCCGAGAGAGGGCTCTTGTCTCACACTCGGAAATGAATTGTCCAAGGAGACACACGTGCTGACAAAGCAGGAGACTTTATTGGGAAGGGCGCCCCGGTGCACAGCAGCAGGGTAAGGGAACCCAGTAGAACTGCTCTGCCACGTGGTTCACAGTCTCAGGTTTCATGGTGATGGGGTTAGTTTCCAGGTTATCTCTGGCCAATCACTCTGACTTGGGGTCCTTCCTAGAGGCACACACATCGCTCAGCCAAGATGGATTTCAGTGAAAAGGAAGGATCCTTCTCACTGGAACCCAGAAGGGAGGTTGATAGGACATATGGACTGGAGTCTCTTCTCTCCTTTTGACCCGTTGCTGGTAGCTTGTTAGTTCTGTGTTTCTTACCAGGACCTCCTACTGTAAGATAACTCAGGCAAGTGGTTACTACTGTGCCTGGCCAGGGTGGGCAGTTTCAGTCAGTGGTTCCCTTAACAATCCCACACTGACGTTCAAGTGATTTTAGACATGAGTGCAAGATACAGTAAGTCCCCTACATACAAACGAATTCTGTTCCAAGAGCACGTTCATAAGTCCAATTTGTTCATAAGTCCAACAAAGTTAGCCTAGGTACCCAACTAACACAATCAGCTACATAGTACTGTACTGTAATAGGTTTATAATACTTTTCACACAAATAATACATAAAAAACAGACACAAAAAATAAAGAAAACATTTTTAATCTCACAGTATAGTAATCTTACAGACACGTGAACTAACTTACATGATTGGACATGCAAACGCACGTTTGCATCTTTGAAAGTTCACAACTTGAAGGTTCGTATGTAGGGGACTTACTGTAATTCAATGGGAAAAGAACAATAATCTTTTCAACACATGGTGCTGGGGCAACTGGATATGCATGTGTAAAGGAAGGAAGTTGGACCCCTCCCTCAAACCTTAGACAAAAATGAACTCAAAATGGATCAAAGACCAAAATATGGGAGCAACTATAGAAGAAACTATTGGTGTAAATCTTCATGACTTTATCTTTTTTTATTTTATTGAAATATAATTAATTCCATGACTTTATATTAAGAGATTGTTTCTCAGATATGATAGGAGAAACACAAACAATGGAAGAAAAACTAGATAAATTCAACTTCATCAAAAATTTTAAATGTCTGTGCTTCAAAGGATACCATCAAGAAAATGAAAAGAGAACCCAAAGAATGAGAGAAAATATTTGCAAATCATGTACTGATAAAAGACTTATATCCAGAATATATAAAGAACTTTTACAACTCAACAATAAAAAGACAAATAATCCAACTAAAACAAAAATCGGCAAAAGATTTAAACAGACATTTCTCCAAAGAAGCTATACAAATAAACAATAAGCACATGAACAGATGCTCAAACACCATTAGTCACTAGAGAAATGGAAATTAAAACCACAATGAGATACCACTTCACACAAACCAAAATGACCAAAATCAAAAAGCATACAATAATAAGCGCAAGCGAGAACTTGGACAAATTGGAATCCTCTAACACTGCAGGCAAGAAATGAAAAATGCTGAGCAGCTTTGGAACAGTTTGTTCAAAAAGTTAAACACAGAATTACCATTAAGACCCAGCAATTCCATTTTTAGGTATATACCCAAACGAACTGAAATGTGGCCACACAAAAATTTGTACACAAATGTTCATAGCAGGATTATTTGTAGTAGTTAAAAAGTGGAAACAACCCAAACATTTATCAACTGATAAATGGATAAACAAAATGTAGTATATCCATAAAGTGGTATATTTGGCCATAAAAAGGAATGAAGTACTGTTTCATGCTGCAATATGGATGAACCTTGAAAACATTATGCTAAGTGAAAGAAGCCAGAACAAAAGACCCAATTATCATATTTCATTTATATGAACTATCTAGAATAGGTAAATCCACATAAACAGTAAGTAGATTACTGGTTGTCCAGGGCAGAGGGTTGGGGGTCAGGAGTGACTGTTAAGGAGTACACATTTTCTTTTTGGTGATGAAAATATTCTGGAATTGGATAGTGGTGATGGTTGCACAACTTAATAAAAAATACTAAAATCCACTGAATTGAACATTTCAAACTGGTGAATTTTAAGGTATGTGAATGATATTTCAATTTTTTAAACTCATAGTTAAATGTAAACACGGTCAGAGGAAACCTCAAAACAATTCAGATAGATAAAAGAAAATGTTGCATCCATGAAACAAGAACAGAATGTAATTTTAAAGGAAGAAAGGAAGGGAGAGAGGGAAGTTGGTTGGTTGGTTGATTCAGAGAATAAGATAATGCTCTTGGAAAGGACAGTTCTCATAGCAGAAACGAAGTTGATAAAGTGAGGACATATTCTAAGAAATAGAACCGAAAGAAAAAGAAGATGGTAGATAGGAGAGAAAAGACTTTTTTTTTAAATTCTTCCTTTTTTTTTTTTTTTTTTTTTTTTTGGCCATGCAGCTTGCAGGATCTTAGTTCCCTGACCAGGGATCAAACCTGGGCCCACAGCATTGGAAGCTCAGAGTCCTAACCATTGGACCACCAGGGAATTCCCAAGACTTTTTAAAAATAGTAGATTCGTTTAAAATGTCCAATGTCTGACTTAGTCCAGAAATAGAAAAGAGAAAAAAAAAAAGATAGCAAAGAAATGTTACAGATTTTTCTTAAGCTGAAGGATATACATTTCTAAACAGAAAGAACCTGAGTGCCCAGAACAATGAATGAAAAACAAAAACAAAAAAACACACTATGACAAAACGTCATGAAAGTTCAGAACAGGAGAACAAAGAGTATACACGCTTCCAGCCACATTTACAAAAAACAGGAATCAGAATGGCATCAGACTTCACAGTAATACTGGATGCTAGAAGACAATGCAATGCTTCACATTTCAGATAAAATTATTTCCAATTATTAAATAAAATGATTAATCCCAATCTATAATTAAAATTATTTCCAATCCAGAATTCCATAACCATCAGTCAAGGATGACAGGAAAACAATGATATTTTCAGCTTTGTAAAGTCTCAAAAAAATTGCTTCCAAAGCTCATTTTCTCAGGAAGCTACTGAAAGATACGCTCTAGGGCAGTAAATGAGAAAGTTGGAGGACAGTGTGTATTCACATGGGAGAGGCAAAAGGAATTCCCAGATTAACATTGAAGAGAAATCCCAAGGCATTGCTGTCCATTAGCCTAGAGAGCAACCAGTCCAGATGAGAGTTCATAAGACGTGTCATCTTTAGATGAAAGAAAAAAACTGACAAAATAGATTAGATGAGGCATCTGATTGCACTGAAAGAAGTATTATTTTAGCTCTATCAGAATGTTTGGGGCTGAGGTAGCGATAGGTACACAGAAAATTATGCAAATGAAAAAAAATCAGGAAATACACAACCCTAGTAAAAACAAAAGCTATTATGAGAAAGGAAATGTAATCCTAATACACAGTGTGGCTCAGCTGTGAATAATATTTATAATCAAAATAGCATGAACAATTTAATCAAAACTTGTGATACGGCTGTAATCAGAAGGTGGGTGTAGAAGAGTACATTTGTGGAGACTGGCCAGAAAGAGAGCTCCGTGTCCATCCTCAGTGGTTAAAAGGCAACAGATAAAACTGACAAGCTAAGAAATGATGGTGTACGGATGCCATTTAGAGAAGCGTAAGTCTATACCAGAAAAGAGCTCAAAGAGTTGAAAAGCAATAGATAAAACTGACAAGCTACACTATTTACAATAGCCAAGACATGGAAGCAACCTAAATGTCCATCGACAGATGAATGGATAAAGAAGATGTGGCACATATACACAATGGAATATTACTCAGCCATTAAAAAAAAGAAATAATGCCATCTGCAGCAACATGGATGGACCTAGAGATTATCATACTAAATGAAGTTAAGTCAAACAGAGAAAGACAAATATCATATGATATCACTTACATATGGAATCTTTTAAAATGATATAAATGAACTTATTTACAAAACAGAAACAGACTCACAGAGATGGAAAACAAACATGGTTACCAAAGGGGAAAGGGCGAGGGCGGGAAGGGATTAACTTAGGAGTTTGGGATTAGCAGATATAAACTACTATATACAAAAGAGATAAACAACAAGGTCCTACTGTATAGCACAGAGAACTATATTCAGTACCTTGTAATAAACTATAATGGAATATATATATGTGTGTGTATATATATATATAACTGAATCACTTTGCTGTACACCAGAAACTAATAGAACATTGTAAATCAACTATATTTCAATTAAAAAAAAATTGACAAGCTAAGAAATGACGGTATAAGGATGCCATTTAGAGATGCAGAAGTCTATACCAGAAAAGAGCTCAATGAGTTAAAAGTCATTGACTCTACAGAACAAGAACCAAGAACAAAAGGGAGTGAAACAAGGAAGTGCTGTTGAGCTATGAGCCGTGTAATGCTATTGGACTTTCTAAACTAAGTGCGTGTGTTATTTGGGGCATAAATAAAATTTAAATTCAAAAAAGGAAAAAAGGTCTCTTCAAATCAGGTCATAGGATGATGTCCTTATTTAATTTTTACAAGAGCACCCAGTCTACATTTAATTAGCATAGTGGGTTGAACTGTGGTCCCCAAAAGATATGCCTAGGTGCTTACCCTCTTGGAACATGTAAATGTGACCTTATTTGGAAATAGATGTAATTACGTTAAAGCTCTCAAGATGAGACCATCCTTTAGGGTGGGCCCAGTGTCCTTACAGGAGACAGAAGAGAGAAGACACAGACGCAGGGAAGAAGGCCATGAAGACTTGGACTGAAGAAATTCCCTGGTGGTCCAGCGGTTAGGACTCGGCGCTTTCACTGCCATGGCCCGAGTTCAATCACTGGTCAGGGAACTAAGAACCCGCAAGCTGTGCGGCCAAAAAAAAAAAAAAAAAACTGGGGCTGAGATTTGAGTCTCACAACATCAAACCCACAAATTCCTAGAGCCAAGAAGGATTTCTCCCGTAGGGTGCAGAGGGATCTCAGCTCTGCTGACACAGTTGACACTTTGATTTCAGACCTCTGGTCTCCAGAACTATATGGGAACAAATTTCGGTTGTTTTAAACCACCAAGTTTGTGATAATTTGTTACACACAGGAGGAATTGGAAATTAACACGATTAAGGACAAAGGCTTTTAGAAGATGTGGATTTCATGACAGCAAGCTGAAACTGAAAAGCCTCTTCCAACAACACATCCTTGGGGCACTTGACTTCCATATCCACCTGGACCCAGGCCCAGCTGTAACCTCCCTTAAGAAATAACCCCTGCATGGATTTCCCTGGGGGTCAGGGGGGTAAGACTCCGGGCTTCCAATGCAGGGGGCCTGGGTTCAATCCCTGGTCAGGTAACTGCACCCCACACGTATGCCGCAACAAAGAGCCCATATGCAACTAAGAAGTCCACATGCTGCAACTAAAAGATCCCTCATGCCACAAGGAAGATCCTGCATGCCGCAACTAAGACCCGGCACAGCCAACCAGTCAATAAAATAAATCTTCAAAAAAAAAGAAAGAAAGAACCCCTGAAGTCACAGGGGGCTGTGGTCTTGCTGAAATTGTCATCTGTTTCTTAACTGTGACTCCAGATACAAACCAGAATCCTAAATGTACCATTATGTTTTATTTCATTACTTTTTAAAAAACGAGTATTTTTCACTCTCTACTCAGAACAATTTGCTGATGCCATTTCTAACACCACCACAACTGATTACCCTTTGAGAATCTGAGAAGAGTCTTTTAATGACAAGTGAGAGAATGAAGCAAGAAGGGCCACAAGAGAAGAGTAAAAGGCAGCTTCTCTCTGGTCTTCACATGAAAGCTTTACCATCTTCCTCCTCCTCTTCACCTCTCTTTCCTTTTCTACTTTGCTAGGCCCTTCGTTCTCTCCGATTTCTTCCTTTTTCCTATGACACAGGCATGCCCCAGGCCCTGCATGGGTACCAGAAGGGTAGCTGCCCTCAGCTCAGATTTAGACTATGGTACAACCTCAACTACCAGCTGCCGGGGGCTTATCAGCTTTGCCCCGAAAGGAAGAAACAGCGCCCTTACACCTTTACTTTTAAACAAGAAAAAAAACAACAACAAAACTTCTTTGCCTGTAATCCACTGGCTGTTAGAAGAAACTATTCTCTAGGGTAGTAATTCTTGAGTCCTCCTCATTAGCGAAATCAAGCATCTCAAGGGTCCAGCTACTGGTTTGGGGTTCCCAGAGGCATCCAGAAAGACAACAAAGATCTATCATAGTCCTCTTTGGTTAAAATACTTGAAATGCCTGAGATCAAAAAGGCAGGGATATTACTTTTCAACATATTCAACTGGGAATAATAGAGGAAGCTGAATAACATGTGGCACCCAGAAAATAAAGGAGCTGCTGTCACCTGCATCAAAATCTTGACTTGACCTGGACAGAACAAACAGGAGAGGATGCATGGTTGATTCTTTTTTATTTTGGTTGAAATATAATTAACACACTGTAAGGTCACCCTTTTAAAGCGTACAATTTGGTGGGCTTTAGTATATTCACAGAGTTGTACAACCATCACCACTATCGGATTCCGGAACATTTCATCACCCCAGAAGAAACCTCATACCCATTAATAGTCACTCCTCATTCCTCTTGGTTCCCCAGCCCCTAACCACTAATCTACTCTCTGTCTCTATGGATCTGCCTATTCTGGACATGTCAAATAATTGGAATCATCCAATATGTAGTCTTTTGCATCTGGCTTCTTTCATTAGCATAATGTTTTCAACGTTCACCCACACTGTAGCATGTATCAGTATTTCATTCCTTTTTCTAGCTGAATAATATTCCAGGGACTTCCCTTGTGGTCCAGTGGGTAAGTCTCCGTGCTCCCAATGTAGGGGGCCTGGGTTTGATCCCTGGTCAGGGAACTAGATCCCACATGCATGCTGCAACTAAAAGATCCTGTGTGCCGCAACTAAGACCCGGTGCAGTCAAAATAAATAAATAAATAAATATTTTTTTTAAAAAAAAAATAATAATATTCCATTTGTAAGGACAGACCACATATTGTTCATCGATTCATCAGTCAATGGACAACTCAACATGTGTCTTATTAGGGCGGGTTGATTCTTTTTTGTTGTTGTTCACTGAGCCACGTGGCTCGCAGGATCTTAGTTCCCCGACCAGGGACTGAACCCAGGCCACCACAGTGAAAGTGCCGTGTCCTAACCACTGGACCGCCAGGGAATTTCCAGGATGGGTTGATTCTTGAAGCCAGGGGACTATAATGGTCAAGGGCACCTTCAGCAAGAGGGCAGCCAGCCTTCTAACTGCACCTCTTCCAGACCCCTTTGATGCACCCCATCCAGTCCTGAGCCATGGTCAGTCTTTCAACAGATGCTCATAGACCCCACTCTGTGCCAGGCCCCGGAAATACAAAGCAGAATGCCACGGGGCCCCTGCCCTCTGGGATCTCAGATATCTTACTCTAAGAGTCCCCCATTAAATAAATCCTCGAAGAGCTTCTGGCAGGAGAAAGCAAACACACGTCAGATTTAGCAAGTGACAGTTCTTGCAATATCTGAAGTACCTGATTATTCTTATCACCCAACTTCGGCAAGAGCCTTTCAGACCAGTAAATCTTTTGGAAACAAATAGGCTTCACCAGTCACTAGCCATTGAGTGGCACTGGACAAGTTACTTCTCATCATCTCTAAATTTCAGTTTCCTCATCTGTGACATGAACCTGATGATAGCACTACCTTATAAGATTATCGTAGGGAATAAATGAGTTCAGGTGAAGCAGCCAGCAAATACTAAGTGCTCTTCAAGTATTACTACAAGCTAAACTTGTTCTACTTGATGTTGAAATTCTAGGCTCTGAGATGCCTGAAATTCTTGACCCAGCTTTGAGTCAAGAAATCACTGAACACTGATCTTGAGACGAAAGAACCTGTGTAGCAGATGAGGCAGGGAAGAGCAAAAACGACTCACCAGCACCAAGATTTTATTTTTAATTAGGCCACTGTGGAAACAGGCAGTGCTTCTTATTTATAAGTACAGATCCGCCCTGTATCCACTTCTTGAAAGATGTGGATGAGAAGGGTCTGTTCAAGAGATTCTTCCTTCCCTCCACCCTCTCATGCTTTTCCAGCACTAATGCTTCTTTCTCCGCCTCTTTCCTCTGTTCAGCATTGAGTTACCTTCCATTCCCCAAAGGCCCATATTGAAAAACAATCAAACAGAACTGAACTTGGCCAAATGCCATCTGTACAAAGACCAAGCACGTAAGAAGAGAGGGAGGGAGGGACATGGGAAGTCACAGCACTGGAAGTGCAGTGGAATTATAAGCTAGTAATAAAAGAGACTGGGGAGTTCTCTGGTGGCCTAGACGTTAGGACTCTAGGCTTTCACTGCCATGGCCCGGGTTCAATCCCTGGCTGGGGAAGTGAGGTCCCGCAAACTGCACGGCACAGCCAGAAAAAAAAGAAAACAGAGAGAGAGATTGGAAAAAAGAAAAGAGAGAGAGAGACTGGAAAGCAGTTTTAAGGACAAAACGGGAAGCAAAAGGCATGGGTGACACAGAGAGAAAGAGGACCTGCCCTAGGTCAGGGCTGCCAAGTCTTGATATTAGGTACGTTCCTAAAAATGGTGATTAACACTTGACTGAAAGCACCGAATGTTTGTTTTCAAGCTGCTGGGGGTGAGGCAGGAACAGGGAACTACAACCTTGTCAAAAAGATTCAGTTGGCTCTTCTTAAGAGAAACAAGGTCTTTCCTTTTGTCCCTACCTCTCAGAAATTCCAGAGTCTAATAGTCTGAAGCAACCCAAAGTCACTCAGTGACTTGATTCCAGTGGAAGGTGACGTTCATGCATCCACTACTGCATATCTTACTGACAGAAGCATCGGATCTGGGCTCAGAAGACTAAGATTCCAACGCCAGCTCCTCCATCTCTCAGCTACATGACCTCATGCGCAGGTCACTTCACCACAGTGAGGTTGTTTGTTTTAAATCTATAAAACAGCAGGAGGCCTGGCAACAACATACATTCAGTAATGTTAGGTAGAACCAATATTTTAAACATTATAAAGCCATTACCCATCCTTCCAAGCTGTCTCTTTCCCATCCTTCTTGGAGGTCTCTAAATTGGTTGCCAACCCAGAAAGCCTGACTAATTCCAGAAACTGGGACTTATATTGATTTCAGCGGCACTACAAAGATGCACGCTTGGAAGAGTAGCCTCCTTAGGAAGAAAAGAGACCCATTAGCTTGTGGTTTTCAAAACGGTCTTTAAATGAAAAGCGAAAAGGAGAGAAAACCAAGTTCCCCAAGATATAATGCAATGCTTTGCTATGCTTAAAATACCTACTAGTATAATAGTATAAACTGAGATTTTTGTCTCAAAATTGAACTTCTAGCACTCCTCTTGGCTATGTATCCACATTATACCCTAAGTGACCTCCCTCAGTCTTAGCTCTAAATACCATCTTTGTGCTAACTGCTTCCACATGTACATCCCCAGCCCAGCCCGGCTCCAGACTTCCCTATCTAACTGCCCATGACACCTTCACTTGTTTTTCTACTGGGCATTTTACAATCAGTGTGAAAGAAATTCAGCCCCAGCCCTGTTCCTCCTACAGTCTTCCCATTTCAGTTAACGGCAATTCCATTCTTCCAGGTGTTCACGCCAAAGACTGCAGCGTTGCCGGGACTCCTTTCTTCCTCTCACATCCCACCTCCACACACCCTGTTGGCTGTACTTCAAAATATACCCAGGGCCTGACCGCTGCTGGCCACCTCCATCACTACCACCCAGGCCATCCTTCACCTGGATCAAGGCATGAGCCTCTAAACTTGTCTCCCTGCTTCTACTCCTCACTCCTCTTTGCTTTCTCCACAAGGCAACCAGAGTAAGCCTCTTAGAAGGCAGGATGAAACGTGTCCACTCCACTGCTCAAAACCCGCCAATGGCCCAACTCCCTCTGAGGGAAAATCAACATCCCCACGAGAGCCTGCAAGGCCCCCACGACCTGCCTATCTCTCCCTTACCCCCAACGCCTCTCTGACCTCATCCTCTCCATTCCCCCTTCACCACCCGCTCCAGCCACACCGGCCTCCAGGCAGGTCCACCAACCTACCAGGGGTGGCCCTTCCTTCGGGCTTTTGAGCTTGCTCTTTCCTCTGCCTGGACCACTGTGTCCCCACTTAGCCACATGGCTCATTTTCTCACCTCCTTCAGATCTTTGCTCAACCGTCACCTTCTCAGGAAGACTTTCGAAGGACCCTCTTCAAAACCGCAATGCCAGCCAACAACCCACATCCTGCCTCCCTCCTTTATTACAATGTAATGTGCATTTTACTTGGTTATTTTGTTTACTGTGCCTTTCCCCACTAAAATTTAAGATCCACAAGGGCAGGTGTTTTTGCCTTCCTTGTGTACTATAGTCCTGGTGTTCATAATAGCACTGTCCAATATAATTTTTAATTGCCTAGGAAACATTTTAAAAACTAAATAGGGGACTTCCCTGGTGGCGCAGTGGTTAAGAATCCGCCTGCCAATGCAGGGGACACTGGTTCAAGCCCCGGTCCAGGAAGATCCCACATGCCGCGGAGCAACTAAGCCCATGCGCCACAACTACTGAGCCTGCGCTCTACAGCCTGTGAGCCACAACTACTGAGCCCGCGCGCCGCAGCTACTGAAGCCCGCGCGCCTAGAGCCCGTGCTCCCCAAGAGAAGCCACCGCAATGAGAAGCCCGCGCACCGCAATGAAAAGTAGCCCCCGCTCGCTGCAACTAGAGAAAGCCCAGCGCAGCAACAAAGACCCAACGCAGCCTAAAATAAATAAATAAATAAATTTAAAATAGGTACAGCTTTAAAAAAATTTTTTTTTATTAAAAAAATAAGTAGGCGCTTCCCTGGTGGCGCAGTGGTTGAGAGTCCGCCTGCCGATGCAGGGGACACGGGTTCATGCCCCGGTCCAGGAAGATCCCACATGCCGCGGAGCGGCTGGGCCCGTGAGCCATGGCCGCTGAGCCTGCGTGTCCAGAGCCTGTGCTCCGTAGCGGGAGAGGCCACAACAGTGAGAGGCCTGCGTAACGCAAAAAAAAAAAAAAAAAAAAAAAAAAAAAAAAAAATTAAAAAATAAATAAATAAAAACTACAAAGTAACAGAGGAAATTTCAATTCTATTGTATTTAACCCAATAAACTTTAAATGTTATGATTTATAGCATATATTTATATTTATCATTTATTATATTTTTAAAAAACAATGAGATAGTTTACCTTTTTTTTTTCATATTAAGTCTTCAAAAATCTGGTGTGTATTTTATACTCATAGCTGAACCCCAGTGTTCAACACTGGAAAGTGACCACCATACTGGACAATGCAACTCTAGAACAATGCCTGGCACAGAGTAGGTACTTATAAATATTTATTGAATGAAAAAATGTTTTCCCAGGAAGAGGCAGCTATGACATAGCACAGGATTTTCTAAACTTCAGTTACACTCCATATTCACAATTTTTGCTGTAACCTGTACTATTTTTCCCTTAAAATGTCATACTTTGTCCACTTGAAAAAATATTTTAAAATAAAACTTTATGTTGCCTCTATAAATGGAAAAGAAGGGGTCTAAGGATAAAATGCCTGGGCATGAGTCCCTACTCAGTCACTCACTACTTCCAGACTCTAAAGCAAGGACTTCGCTAAGCCTCAGTTTCTTCATCTGCAGAATAGGGACAATTCCAACCTTCACAGGATCATGGTGAAGATTAAATGAGATGCTGTCATAAGCTCTTTACAATTGGGAAAGTAGTCATTAAATAAAGGAGACTGAGAAGCCAACCCAAGCCTTTTCCTCATGCCTGTCATTTTCACATGGACCAATAACAGAAAATGGCAAGCTTGTCTGACAAGAGAAGAGCTCGGACTCAGGTTCAAATCTCTTGTCCTCCACTTACAGGTCTGTGACCTTTAGAAATTCATTTATTCACCAAACACCAAGTGCCCACAACATGACAGGCACTAGGCTAGGAGCCAAATAAGTCAAATAAGATATGAACCCTGCCCTTGAGGAATTTGCAGTCTAGCAGGGAGAAAGAGACCAGCAGACAAGAAAAAGCAAACAACTGTCAAAAAATCAAGTCATCTCTCTTAGGTCTGTTTGTTCACTGTGAAGTGGGAATAACACCTTCCCAATCTAACTCACAGAGCTGCCACAAAAATCAATTTTTAAATGTTTGTCAAGTACTCCAAAAACCTGAACTCATTATACATTAGCAAAGTACTTTTCTTTTTCCTACTTGTAACCCAAAACAACTCCGGCTCCTGTAAATGTCCAGTTTGAACATTCACTCCAATTGCAGCACATCTGTGAAATTCATTCCACTTTTGCAAATGTTAGTAAACAAAAGGAAAAAGGATAAATACCTTTACCACAGGTATTTAATCTCAAAATTATGATCCAGGTCACAGTTCTAAGGAACAAAACACAGACCTCTCAGTCAGCTACCTAGTTACAGTTTGTCAAGATAAGCAGTCACATGGTAAAGGAAACTGAATAATTTAAACTGAAGAAAGAGGAAAACTCATGAAGCAGGGTAGGTAGACAGTGTCCAAGGTTACAGCAGTCTCTGCATTGGTGAGGTAATGCTGGGATTAGGTCGTGCTCAACATGGTAGGCTAAAAGCCATTTTATGGCCAGAGCAAAGTGCCCACACTCTTTTTTTTTTTTAAGCCTAGAAGTTGATCTGATCTGAGAAAATCTCAAAGAAAGATGATCCCAAGGGCTAGGTTCCCAAGAAGTGGAAACCCTACCCAAGCAGGAGTAAGTGGGTGTGACGAAAGCAAGATGATCAAGATTCTGTGATCCTTCCTGAAGTTTAAAAACTGAATGGGACCAAAATCAAAGTCTCGGGTACCAATCATTTACAAAGAGGAAGGAAGGAAAAGACTCCCAGGTGCAGTTCAGGCTGCATCTTCATACTGATTTCTCCTTCTTTCCCTCCATGTCACTCGCCCAATCTCAGGCGACCCATTCCAACTCAGTCCCAAGTCGCCCCTTCCCCCGTTCGAATCCCTGCACAAAGGTCACTCCTCTTCATCCCTGGCACCTAAGATGCTTTCCCCTTGCGGGAGGACTTGCTGACCGCCGCACCCATGACTGCCTTCGCGCCCACCTCGGAGCAGCCCCAGCGCACGACCCGCGGCGAGCCCACCCCTCTCGGGCGGGAACCGGGACACCCCTCCTCGGAGGCCGGAACCGCCGCGCCAGGCCCCTCCCACAGGAAGCCGCCGCCCCCCAGCGCCCTGGCCGCGCCTCCCCCGGCCCACCCCGCGCCGCCCGCCACTCCCGGACTTCCCCGCGCCCCCGCCCGCCCGCCGCGCCCCAAGAGCCGGTGCTCGCTACCTGCTGCGGCCACAGAAGCGGCGCCCAACTCCTCTCCCACTTCCGCCTTCCACCGCCCGCACTCGGGCCAGGTCACGTGACCACGCGCGGTCACCTGACCCGGAAAAGGCTGGCCGGAGCGCAGGTGTGTGCAACCTAGGCCAGGCCTGAGAACTTCTGGCCAGAAGGCCTTCTTATCCTCTGTATGTTTAAAAGTGGGAGGGTTTTTCACTCGCTAGATGGTCCCCGAGCAATCAAAGAAATTGAGGGCTCGCTGAGTGCCAGGCGCTTCATATACTCCTCCCATCAACCCCGAGGGCGGGCTTGTCTTAGCCCCATTTTACAAGTGAGAGGAGGCGTTCAATCAAGTCAGCAGATATTTATTGAACTCAGGGTTACCATATAAAATACAGGACGCCCAGTTAAATTTGAATTTTAGATAAACAACCATTAATACGTAGGTGTGCCCCCAATACTGCCTGGTACAGTACATGTTTATACTAAAAAACTACTTGTTGTTGATACTCATATTTAATTAGGCATCTTGTGGGGTTTTTTTGTTTGGTTTTTTTTTTAATTTTTATTTTCTACTTATTTTTTTATCTATTTATTTTTGGCTGCGTTGGGTCTTCGTTGCTTCACGCGGGCTTTCTCTTGTGGTGAGCAGGGGCTACTCTTCGTTGCGGTGCACGGGCTTCTCGTTGCGGTGGCTTCTCTTGTTGCGGAGCACGGGCTCTATGGGATCTTCCCGGACCAGGGCTCGAACCGTGTCCCCTGCAGTGGCAGGCGGATTCTTAACCACTGCACCACCAGGGAAGCCCTGCATCTTGTGTTTTAATTTGCTATATCTGACGACCCAAAGCCTACTATATGTGCCCGGCACGGTTCTAGGCTCTAGAAACACAAAAGTACCTTTTGTGGAGCATCCGTTCTTGCGACATAAAACAAAGGTAGAAAGGCTCCAAAACTCTTGCTGGGGGTCCATAAAGTGCTCCACCACACCAAACTAACCCCCATTTCCTTAGTATACAGAGTAGACAGACCTTTATGAACTAGAAAAAACATTTTAAATCAATATTCTTTACTGATGGTTGAGAACTTCAGCTTTGACAAGTTGAATGAAGGCTCAATTTTTCACTTTTAATCACCATTAAGTAAAACTAATACTAATCACCTAATTAGCTCTAAGCACTGTGCACTAATTATTCTGTTATTTTTGGGTCTTCCAGTTTGGATGGATCCTGTTACGCATACAAATGAAACTGGTTGAGCATTTAGTCTCTATTTTGCCATTCCAAATCCCTCCAGGAGATGGCCTTTCAAGGAGCTACAGCTCTCTCTTAACACCTTAATTCCTACCTAAAAAACTATTAAAATTTCTCTAGTAACATCGATGGGAGTTGTACTAATTCTCTTCTAGGGGAATTAGGGAAGGCCTCTTTGATTTGGTGGCATTTGAGTAGGTGTTGACCAAAAGGAAAAAAGGGACTAGGCAAGGCAGGCTCTCACTGTGCATCAAAGAAGTAAAAGCTAAATATGTACCTGGACCTATAAAGGCCCTAGGTGATACCTCCCACCCCTCCCCTTTGTTTCATCTCACCTCCAACTACTCTTTCACTCAGTACCCTGCTTCAGCCACTCTGGCCTGAGGGCCTTTGGACTGGCTTTTCCCTCTTCCTCGAAAGCTCTTTCCCCAGGTAGTCAGTTGGCTCACCCCCTCATCTCTTTCAGATGTTTGCTTAACTGTCCCTTTCAGTGAAGCCTTTCCTGATCACCCTATTTAAAACTTCAACTCATCTCTTCCTTCCCCTCCTACCAGCCCCTTCCTGCTTTATTTTTTCTCTCCATATTTCCTCAGCTTAGCACTATCTGACTTTCATATGAATATGTGTGTACGTATGTGTGTGTGTGTGTGTGTGTGTGTGTGTGTGTGTGTGTGTGTATATAAAGTCTGTTTCCCACTACAAAAATTATGAAGACAGGAGCTATAACCCAGCTCTCAAAGCAGTGCCTGGCCCATAGGAGGCCTCTTTAAACAATCTGTTGAATGAACAGACTTCATCAACATTTATTGAGCACTGAACTCATTGATGTAGGTCCTACAATATAGGAGATTTTTTTAAGACACATAAAAAATCTGAAATATGTCATCATAAAAGTGCCCTGCAAAAGTTAAAAAGTAAATTGAAATGTTCATTTAAGGAGAAAGACCCCCCTAAAACACAGTCCCTGATTTCCAACCTACTTAAAGAAGACACACAATTAACTACAATGCAAAGCAGAAGTAATAACTGCTTATTGAGTGATAGAATCAAAATGTTTTAAGTATGGTGAGAAAGCAGGGTTCAAATCCGTCCTTGGAGAAAAATCTGATTTGGGTAATGAGGACCAGTTTACAAAGGAAACAATCGAGCTGCTTCTTGGAGACTAAGTAAGCAGGGATTGGCCGGCAGAATTTTCAGGCAGAACAGAAAACAAGGGCAAAGGCAGAGACAAGAAAGTCCAGGACACTCCCAGGAAAGTCCAGAGGAATTCTAGGGATACTTACTGATTTCATGTAGTTTTTCTCTCCCCTACCCCACTGTTTCAAGTTTTTCTCTCCCCTACCCCACTGTTAAGCATATAGTTTCATAGCTCGTGCATTTTCCAGTCCTGGAAGTGAAGTCAGCTCTTCACTGGCACACAAGCAAGACGTTTCTCTTTCATAAAGGGCCTCACATGTAAAAGTTGTCATTACCTCCAGATAAGTTATACGTGGAGTTCTTCTACATATGTTTGAAAGTGTTAATTTGTTAAGGTAAACTGTTTCAAGTGACGATAATTTCATAATAATGTTTGAGATTTCTTCACTTTTTAAAAAACAAAGGAGCTTCAAAAAATTGAAGTGCTTCAGGGTTCACTTCACTTCTGAGAGAACCTGTCCCCAGACACCCTGTGCCACCACAGGCACTACCCTCAACTCCCTGAACACTCCCTTTGGACTTCCATACCTCAATGCCTTTACCCTACTCATCCTTCAAGATTTGGCTCCAAGGTCATAAACTCGAAGGTGCCCCTAGACACTACACAAAATATCACTTTGTTCATAACTGTTATATCACCCAAATTGTGGTGGTATAAACTAGCTCTCAGTACTTATTTGTTCACTAAATATGAGTCCTTCTAAGGCTTCAGTGGACTTGAAGACTAGCGAGCGTTACAGGGAAACAGAAAAGGGATTAAAGTATTACCAAAAAAATGACAACTACAAAATGTCAAGAAACCTTTTATATTAACAAGTTTTTTTGTTTGTTTGTTTGTTTTTTTTTTTTTTGCGGTATGCGGGCCTCCCTCTGTTGTGGCCTCTCCCGTTGCGGGGCGCAGGCTCCGGACGCGCAGGCCCAGCGGCCACGGCTCACGGGCCCAGCCGCTCCGCGGCATGTGGGATCCTCCCAGACCGGGGCGCGAACCCGGCCCCCTGCATCGGCAGGCGGACGCGCAACCACTGCGCCACCAGGGAAGCCCATTAACAAGTATTTTTAATATTTACTAGAAAGTGAATGGCTCAGAGCCTGATCTTTCTTTCCCTGGCTATTCCCCTAAATCAGTGGTTCTCAAGTGCGGCCCCAGGTCAGCAGCATCAGCATCATCTGGAACTTATTAAAAATGCAGATTCTCCCGCCCTGCCCAGACCTACTGAATCAGAAACTGAGGATGAACCCCAGCTAGCTCGTCTTCCAAGCTCTCCAGGTGGTCCTAATTCACAGTCAAGTTTGAGAACACTGATCTAGATCATTCTTCTTCACCCTAGTGTCTACAGAATTATTGCCAACTTCAATAAACCTCTTTTATTGTGGAGTCTAGTTTCTATATACTCCCTCCCTTTTTAGGCAACAGGAGCAATTGAGGAAGAACTTAGAGATAGGAATATTAGTGTTGAGTGGATTATATTTTCTAGGCATGAAGTAAAGACTTGATTAGAGTAATGTGAATGAATGGAGAGGTGACCCAGGCACCTCAAAACAATTCAGAAGTGACATCAAGAAAGTTTAGCAAGAGGAGTATGGGTTGAGAGTGGGAATAAGGATTACTCAGAGATTCTTACCTTGAGTGCCTTTTTTGGTAATGCCATTCGTAAAAATAGGAACTCAAGCAGTGAAGAAACTTTAAGCGGGGGCAGGAGAGAAAACTACCTTAGTTTTAACCTTCCAACCTGAGTGAAGATGCCAGAAGTTTTCAGAAAATGTGGCCAACAGCTAAGCTAGGGAATAAACCAGGGATTGGACCTGTAGATTCCAAAGGCATTCCTATAATGCGATAATTGTGATAAGCCTTGGGGATAGATAGTATTGGTGAAGGAGAAAACTTAGACACAGAGGCCAAGACAGTTCTGTGGTGGGTGCGCCGTGAGCAAGGCAGAAGAGATGGCAGCGAAGGAGGGTGAGAAATCTCCGGAGACACAGGGGGACCAGGATAGTGATGTAACACCAAAGTGAGGCAAGGAGACAGTCCAGAAAGAGGAAATGGTCAGCACTGTAAAATTCTGCAGAGAAACTGAAAATATCGAGAAATAAGAACAAAAAAATTGATATGATAGGGAATTCCCTGGCGGTCTAGGCACTTAGGATTCGGCACTTTCACTGCTGGGGCCGGGGTTCGATCCCTGGTTGGGGAACTAAGATCCCGCAAAAAAGAAAAAAAAAATTGAGACATCTGGGGAAGGAAAAGGGATTTGGGCACCTGTTAAAAGACACCCCCCCCCCCCAGGGCAGTGAACAATTTTTGGAGGTACGATGGATCAAGTATAACCAAGGGGCAAAAACTGGAGTGAAGACTTGACAAAGAAAGTTTAGAATAACTCAACACCTCTGAAGATGGATGACTGAAAACTCAAGTCATCATTCAGCCAAAATTGGCCAGCATGAATTTCTACCAGACCAGATCTCATAATTATGGAATCTCAGCAAGGAATTATGAGCCTTGCTTATGTACGTGGCGTTAAGAGATCCTGGACCCAAGTTGCTCAAAATGAAGCGGGGGTAAGTAAGCAAGCAGCGGTCGGTATGGCACAGTAGTAAGAAAGCGGCTCTGAGTCGGTTTGTTTCAGTGTTAATCTCGATACCCCACTAACTACCCATGTTAGTTGGGCCTAGTTTTCTTGAGCAGCTACCCCTTACCTGTAAAATAGTACCTATTTCATAGGGTTGTTGTGATCTTTAAATTAGAGCATCTGTATTGATTGACTCTTAACAATGAAACTAACACAGACTATTTGCATTTAAGCGTAAAGAAGGCGCTAAGGAGCAGACGCCAAAGCAAACTTCCTCGGGTGGCCCCCCGGCCCCTCCCAAGGTTTGACCCCGCCCACACCTCCCAGGGAGAGCTGTTGGCCTCACCGCGCATGCGCTCGGGGAGCCCTGAGCCGGAAGATGCTGGCGCGGCCGCCAGGAGACGCCGCTTAGCCGCGGCTGCTCTTCCCGGCTCCCAGAGGCCCGGATTGGGACAAAGGGGCGGGCGCAATCTGCATGCGCACGCACGCTCTGATCTCGATGGACCAAAATGGTGCCGGTGGAGCACGTTGTAGCCGATGCAGGGGCTTTCCTGCGGGACGCGGCTCTGCAGGTACAGGGTGCTCCGGCGGAGAGGAGCGGGGTCTGGGCTGGTGGCCCCTAAAGGAGCTTGGGAAATCGGGCAGCGCGTTGCGTGGTGCGGGCGGGTGTGAGTTGGGCCGGTCTCCCCTCAGGACATCGGGAAGAACATCTACACCATTCGGGATGTGGTCAGCGAGATTCGGGATAAGGCCACGCGCAGGCGGCTCGCAGTCCTGCCCTACGAGCTGCGTTTCAGGGAGCCTTTACCGGAATACGTGCGGCTGGGTGAGTGTCTCTGCCCGGTGTTAATGGCGAAGCTGGTTCCTGGGTTGCTGACTGAACCTGCTCTGGTTCTAGTCGGAGTCTGGATACTTTATCAGAGTTGATTTAGAAACTGCACGGTCGGGCAGAAATAGAGACACAGATGGAGAGAACACACGTGTGGATACCAAGGGGGGAAAGTGGCGGGGTGGGGGTGGGGGTGGTGGTGGTGGTGGTATGAATTGGGAGATTGGGATTGACATGTATACACTAATATGTATAAAATGGATAACTAATAAGAACCTGCTGTATAAAAAAATAAATAAAATTCAAAAATTCAAAAAATAAATAAGTAAATAAAAGAAACTGCACGGTCTAGGAGACCGTGGTGGGAGAGAGGAGTTCTGGGTCATGAGTCAGCCAGGCCTTGCCAGTTACTAGTTATGTGCCCTTGGGAATATCACTCAGACGCTCTAGGCCTCGGTTTCCTCCATTTGTAAAGTGGGATTAACAATAGTACCTACCCCAGGGGTTGCTGGGAGCATTAAATGAGGAATAATGTCACTCAGCACAGTGTCCAGCGCTTTGTAAGTATTCAGTAAATTTGTTTGGATTAAAAATAGAAGATGGGAGGGAGCTGCAAGAGGGAGGAGATATGGGGATATATGTATATGTATAGCTGATTCACTTTGTTATACAGCAGAAACTAACACACCATTGTAAAGCAATTATACCCCAATAAAGATGTTAAAAAGATTTAAAATAATAGAAGAACCCAGATCTCTTACTCTCGCCCATTTCATTTCAGTAGATAAGAGTGATGACTGTTTTGGATATGGAGGCCAGCCTCAAGTCAGAAAAAGGGATAGCTTTTAGGCTTTACATTAGTCCTGAAAGAAAACTAAACAACTCTCACTTGGCTTAGGAGTCAGCGTTGTTCTCTTGTTAGGGATCAAGGCGACGATCCTGCCCAGGAAAGGACCTAGGTGGTTGGAAGTGTTTTAGGGTTTAAAGGCTGATAATGGAGATGTTGTTACCTACACTATTTGTGACTTCTTTAGCTTTCTCCAGCATCCTAGCTGTGTGATCTTTGACAAGTTACTTAATCTTTTTGATGAAATACTAACAGTACTTACTTCATAAGATTTGGCTGAAGCATTCCCACTCCTGGGCATATATCCAGACAAAACTATAGTAATTCAAAAAGATACATGCACTCCTATATTCATAGCAGCACTATTCACAATAGCCAAGACAAGGAAACAACCTAAATGTCAAAAGACACCCCCCCCCCCAGGGCAGTGAACAATTTTTGGAGGTACGATGGATCAAGTATAACCAAGGGGCAAAAACTGGAGTGAAGACTTGACAAAGAAAGTTTAGAATAACTCAACACCTCTGAAGATGGATGACTGAAAACTCAAGTCATCATTCAGCCAAAATTGGCCAGCATGAATTTCTACCAGACCAGATCTCATAATTATGGAATCTCAGCAAGGAATTATGAGCCTTGCTTATGTACGTGGCGTTAAGAGATCCTGGACCCAAGTTGCTCAAAATGAAGCGGGGGTAAGTAAGCAAGCAGCGGTCGGTATGGCACAGTAGTAAGAAAGCGGCTCTGAGTCGGTTTGTTTCAGTGTTAATCTCGATACCCCACTAACTACCCATGTTAGTTGGGCCTAGTTTTCTTGAGCAGCTACCCCTTACCTGTAAAATAGTACCTATTTCATAGGGTTGTTGTGATCTTTAAATTAGAGCATCTGTATTGATTGACTCTTAACAATGAAACTAACACAGACTATTTGCATTTAAGCGTAAAGAAGGCGCTAAGGAGCAGACGCCAAAGCAAACTTCCTCGGGTGGCCCCCCGGCCCCTCCCAAGGTTTGACCCCGCCCACACCTCCCAGGGAGAGCTGTTGGCCTCACCGCGCATGCGCTCGGGGAGCCCTGAGCCGGAAGATGCTGGCGCGGCCGCCAGGAGACGCCGCTTAGCCGCGGCTGCTCTTCCCGGCTCCCAGAGGCCCGGATTGGGACAAAGGGGCGGGCGCAATCTGCATGCGCACGCACGCTCTGATCTCGATGGACCAAAATGGTGCCGGTGGAGCACGTTGTAGCCGATGCAGGGGCTTTCCTGCGGGACGCGGCTCTGCAGGTACAGGGTGCTCCGGCGGAGAGGAGCGGGGTCTGGGCTGGTGGCCCCTAAAGGAGCTTGGGAAATCGGGCAGCGCGTTGCGTGGTGCGGGCGGGTGTGAGTTGGGCCGGTCTCCCCTCAGGACATCGGGAAGAACATCTACACCATTCGGGATGTGGTCAGCGAGATTCGGGATAAGGCCACGCGCAGGCGGCTCGCAGTCCTGCCCTACGAGCTGCGTTTCAGGGAGCCTTTACCGGAATACGTGCGGCTGGGTGAGTGTCTCTGCCCGGTGTTAATGGCGAAGCTGGTTCCTGGGTTGCTGACTGAACCTGCTCTGGTTCTAGTCGGAGTCTGGATACTTTATCAGAGTTGATTTAGAAACTGCACGGTCGGGCAGAAATAGAGACACAGATGGAGAGAACACACGTGTGGATACCAAGGGGGGAAAGTGGCGGGGTGGGGGTGGGGGTGGTGGTGGTGGTGGTATGAATTGGGAGATTGGGATTGACATGTATACACTAATATGTATAAAATGGATAACTAATAAGAAC
>NC_041230.1:39371705-39402036 GCF_002837175.3 Physeter macrocephalus | reverse complement strand
GATATGGTACATATATACAGTGGAATACTACTCAGCCATAAAAAAGAACGAAATAATGCCATTTGCAGCAACATGGATGTAACTAGAGATTATCATACTAAGTGAAGTCAGAAAGAGAAAGACAAATAACCATATGACTTATATGTGAAATCTAAAATATGACACAAATGAACCTTTCTGAAATAGAAACAGAATCACAGACATAGAGAACAGACTTGTGGTTGCCAAGGGGAAGGGGGTTGGGGGAGGTTGGGGTGAGCAGATGTAAGCTTTTATATATAAAATGGATAAACAACAAGGTGCTACTGTATAGCACAGACAGCTATATTCAATATCCAATGATAAACCATAATGGAAAAGAATATTTTAAAAAGGAATGTATGTATATGTATAACTGAATTACTTTGCTGTGCAGCAGTAATTAACAACATTGTAAATCAACTATACTTCAGTTTAAAAAAAGATTTGGCTGAAGGATAAAATGAAAAGTTTTAAACACAGTGCCTGATACATAGTAAGTGCCCACTAAATTTTAGCTGCTGTTAATTAATAGCTGCATTTTTAGAAAATGTGAGCCGTATACTTATTGTTCCTTGTGCTAGTGTAGCAGAAGACACCTTTCTGTTAATGTATCAAGATATTATTGTATGTGTTTGTTATTGATGTCTCAGGAGAATAACAATAGCGATAGCTGGAGTTTTCTTTGTGTTAAATAGGGATGTGGCTTTTCTTGCTGGGTGGGTTTACATAAAAAACTGTCTGATATTTGTTACAGAATAACCCAATATTTTTGTTTCATGATAGACGACAATTATTGGCTGAATCAGCTTTCCGTTCCATTTTGGAATCTCATCATTCTATTAATATGGATTGTTAGAATCAAAGAATTTTATTGCTGGGAGAGAAGAGACCTTCTATTCAAACATAATACCAAAGCCTAGATAAGGAACTCTCATTTGCAAATATTATGCTAACTTTTGTTGACTTTCTATTAACTTTGTTCTGTTCCTTCATCTGCACTCAGTAAGGACATCACTGTAAACCTAACTGGCAGAAATCTTGGTGATAGAGAATACAGATGTATCAATTATGAATAGAAAAAGATCAGGAAATGGATGAAAGTGTTAAGAGGTTTTTCTTGGGATACTGATCCTAAGTTCTTTTCATACTTTCATTATGGTTATCCAGGGTCATATAGCTCTCTGCTTTTAACTGAAGTTGGGAATCTCTTGTTTACAGTGACTGAGTTTTCAAAGAAAACTGGAGACTATCCCAGCCTCTCTGCCACAGATATCCAAGTACTGGCACTTACTTACCAGCTGGAAGCAGAGTTTGTTGGGGTGTCTCACCTAAAACAAGAACCAGAAAAGGTAAATAAGAAAGATTGTTGGTTTTATCTGTTTTAACTTTTTTATTATGAGAACTATCAGATGTACAGAAATAGCGGGAATAGTATAATGGACCCAGTGTCCCCATCATTCTGCCTCCACAGTTATCAACTCATGATCTGTTTTCATCTTTACCCAACCCCAGCCCTGAATATTTTGAACTCAGACATCCTAACATTTCACTGATAGATATTTCTTGGTGTGTCTCTAAAGATAAGGTTTGTCTCTTAAAAAAATAACCGCAAAACCAATATTACACCTACACAAAATTAATAGTAATTCCCTGATATCATCAAATATCCAATCTATGTTCACATGTCTCAATTATTTTATAAAATTTTTTTAATAGTTTACTTGTTTGGATCAGGATCCAGATAAGGTTTATACATTGCAATTAGCAAACATGTCTCAGTCTTGACCTGTAGGTTCTTGGTAAGGTTGGTTAAATTTAAAAATGCAGGGACTTCCCTGGTGGCACAGTGGTTAAGACTCCACGTTCCCAATGCAGGGGGTCCAGGTTCGGTCCCTGCTCAGGAAACTAGATCCCTATGCCGCAACTAAGGAGCCCGCCTCTCGCAACTAAGACCTGGTGCAACCAAATAGATAAAATAAATTAAAATAATAAAATGCAGAAAGAGTAAAAACCAACTATATTCTCACTTTTTTTTTTTTTTTTTTTTTTGGCTGCGTTGCTGCGGGTGGGTTTTCTCTAGTTGTGGCGAGCAGGGGCTGCTCTTCATTGCGGTGCACGGGCTCTAGGTGCGCAGGCCTCAGTAGTTGCGGCTCACGGGCTCTAGAGCACAGGTTCAGTAGTTGTGGTGCATGGGCTTAGTTGCTTCATGGCATGTGGGATCTTCCTGGACCAGGACTTGAACCTGTGTCTCCTGCTTTGGCAGGCAGATTCTTAACCACTGCGCCATCAGGGAAGCCCCTCTCACTAGTTTTTTAAAAATAGAATTATTTTCCAGAAACAAGCAAGAAAGAACACTTTAAATGATTACCATTTTTTTCAACTCTTGCTACCTTCAAAATTCTGGGTTCCTGTTGTGCTTTTAGGGACTTGTCCAGCTTGGCTAAGTTGAAGAGACTAATGGTTTTGTGCCTGGACCCCATTGCCTGTTTCCAGGCCAGAGGATTTTGAAAAATAGATTATTAACCTTATACTGTAATAAGTAATCTCAGGTAGTGTTTGCAAAGAATTACTTGATCTCCGCTGTCTAAGGTCATCAAAACCGTAGTGGGCTCATGATTCTATTCTAGTCAGAACTGCCTTCACTTGTTTTCAACCAAGTGTAGAGTCCTCCAATCCAAGAAGTCTAAAAGTGATGCCTAAAATATAGACATCTGTGTGTCACCAGAATGTTTTGGGGCGATGGGAGTGTAGGGAATAGTTTTATATAAACTCTTACTTTGTGGCTCAGCTGGGTTTCTGCTTTGGCTTCTGTCAATTTGAGATTCCTAAAAATTGCCCTTTCCTGCAGTCTTTTGGGCAGGAGTTAGCTGCTTTGTATCAGAAGCTTTAAAACAGCCTGTCTTTTGACCCAGCAATTCCACTCTTTTAGGCATTTATCCTAAGGATATAACCAAAGATACTTCCAAGTTTTACACATAATGATGTTCATTAAACCTTTATGTCTAGGGACAAAAAAGAAATATCCTAAAGTGGTTATTTGGTAGTAGTGGAATCCCTGAATAATTCTTTACGGGCTTCCCTGGTGGCTCAGTGGTTAAGAATCTGCCTGCCAATGCAGGGGACACGGGATCGAGCCCTGGTCCGGGAAGATCCCACATGCCGCAGAGCTACTAAGCCCATGCGCCACAACTACTGAGCCTGCGCTCTAGAGCCCGCGAGCCACAACTACTGAAGCCCGTGCGCCTAGAGGCCATGCTTCGGGACAAGAGAAGCCACTGCAGTGAGAAGCCCGCGCACCGCAATGAAGAGTAGCCCCCGCTCACCGCAACTAGAGAATAGGCCGCGCACAGCAACAAAGACCCAAGGCAGCCAAAAATAAAAATAAATTTATTTTTAAAAAAAATTCTTCACATATATTTTTATGTTTCCCACTTTTAAAAAAACATTGAATATCTTGTATTAAATAAATAACCAGGGGGAAGTATTTTGTTTTGTTTTTTAAATTACTCTTCCATGTTGAATTTTCAACCTGTATTTCTTTGCTTAGAGCTGTCACTTTTTTCTTTTCTTTTTAAAGGTTAAAGTGAGTTCATCGATTCAGCACCCAGAAACTCCTCTACACGTTTCTGGTTTCCATCTGCCCTCAAAGGTAATTTCTTACACAGGCCAGGCTCTTCATGCTCTTTTCTGTTGCATGTCAGATCTCCACAAATTGTCTGTTTAGAGGGAACCAAATTTACCTAGACAGATACCGTAGTTTGTCCATCCTTGTCTGATCTGGCTCGTATGTCATATATCATTTCATCTATAACCCTCTCAATTTTCAGGTTTTAAAATTATTTTTCTTTTAACTTCAGCCTAAACCTGTGCGAGGAACAGTAGAACATGGCCACCCAGTCGGTGAGCCTGAGGACCTAGAATTCAGTTCCTTTGTGTTCTGGAGAAATCCTTTGCCTAATATTGATCATGAACTGCAGGAGCTGCTGGTAAGGCCCTGCTTTATGATCTCCTGATGACAACAGACTAGTGTCTCGCGGCTGCTCCTGTGGGCGAGAAGTTTGAATTCTGTTAACGTTTCAGATTGACAAAGGTGAGGCTATTCCGAGTGAGGAAGAGAACGAAGAGAATGGATTTGAAGAAAGGAAGGACCAAGACAGTGATGATGACGGGGGTGGGTGGATAACCCCCAGCAACATCAAGCAGGTCCAGCAGGAGATGAAGCAGTGCACCATCCCGAAGGATGTGCGGGTCGGCTGTGTGACTACAGACTTCGCCATGCAGGTGGGTGGAATGGGCATCGGCTGGCCCTGGGCTTGGTGTCATACCTGTTACAGGCAGTGGTCCTTTGGAGGTTTGGGGGTGTGTACAGGGCTATTGTGTAATGCTTCTTTTCCTGGCTCTAGAAACTTTGTCTGTGCTCTTTGGTAATTTTTAGTTTTGCTTGGAGGTTAGGGAATCATAGTATACCTACAGAATGTATGTGGTCTATTACATTTCTAATGTTCAGTATTCATGATCTGTTGCTGCTTTTTCTTTCAGTGTGCGTAATGTTCTGTGCTCAGTTAAGTATTTGGAGACTGTAGAGGTTTTCAGTCCAGAAATGAGTATATTTGCTCTGACACAATAAATGTCTCTGCTAAGAGAGATCGCTAAAGGAGGCCTTGGCAACATGATGATCACAGTCCATGGCACTTGAGATAAGAAAAATCTGGGTCCTTGTCCTAGTTTACATGTCTTGAGAGGTATTCTAAGCTTACTTTTCTTTAGCAGAAGCCCTTTATGAGCCAAACCAGGGTTTGGGAAGTTCTTTTAACTGTGATTATGCAGATATTAAACAATTCTTGGTTTTGCTATGAGCTCAGTTTCCCTTTAACTTGTTGGTTGCAGAACGTCCTGCTCCAGATGGGGCTGCATGTGCTGGCCGTGAATGGCATGCTGATCCGCGAGGCCCGGAGCTACATCTTGCGCTGCCACGGCTGTTTCAAGTATGTAGCCGATAACCTGGCTCAGTGCCCCTCTGTTGAACACTCCTCTCTTCCTAAACCTTCTACAGACTTCTTGAAGGAGAGCCTTGCCTTGTGTACAGGCATTCCCTCCACCTTGTCATTCCTACTCGGGCCAGGTTCTGCCCCCACCAGGGCACTGAAAGCCATGGGACAGAGGTGGCCAGTGACCTCCCACCTGACAAAGCCAGGGCGGGTGGTTTTTGTCCTTACCTTTGTGTATAGGATTAAGAGTAACCTTGAGCAAGCTACCGTACCTTGCCTTTGTTTCCCCATCTGTAAAATGGAGATATACCAACTTCATAGGGTTATTTTGACATTAAACTTGTGGAATAATGCCTAACAAAATTCAGTAAGAGTTCATTATTACTGTAACAACATTCTGCTCAGTTTTCTTACTTACTGACTTGCTCCTTGTGTCATTTACTTTTGCCGTGGGAGCCGTGCAGCAGCAGTGTGCTTATATCAGCAGCGTGAGGGCAGGTGGCCTTGGTCTGGGATGTGTGCCGTGCAGTTCAGCCTGTCCCCATCTCTTGTGTCTCCTCCTCTGAGGCCCGAGACTCGCCTTGCGCTCTGGGGATGGGGTTTGCTGCCTCTGGTTCCAATGTGATGCATCTCCTTTGTTTCTGCAGGACAACATCTGACATGAGCAGAGTGTTCTGTGCACAGTGTGGAAACAAGACACTGAAGAAGGTGTCTGTGACCGTCAGTGATGATGGAACTCTGCACATGCACTTTTCCCGCAACCCTAAGGTGCTGAATCCTCGGGGCCTCCGGGTGAGTGGCGCATCTCCTGCTCCCCTAACAGCAGGGCCCAGGTCGAGGAAGCGAGACCTTTTAGCACCAGGATCGAAATGATCAGAGAGGACAGACAAACCCTCCTGGTTTCTAAAGATAGTTATTTAAAGCCTGTGATCCGGGGACCAAGGCAGGTGGGGAGAGCTCACAACTCAACCTCCCTGTGAGGTTTTTGAGGAGTTTGCAGTCTAAGGAGAAATAACCAGTAATTCCACACGGTAAAAAGCAAGGACCAAATATATGTGGGGTCACCAAGAGGGAGATGGTTTGCAGGACGGTGGAGGATGGATTTGGGTGGGAATTTGAGGATGGGTAGAATGTCTAGAAGCTTCAAGAACCACAAGGGAAGGTTGTGTAAATACTCAGCACAAGAGAGTCCTGGGCTGGATACACAGCGGGGTAAATTTGTTTTGAGGAATCAGGAGAGAAGGGTTGACAGGCAGGCAAGTGTGAGTGTGGCTGACCTGGCCCTGAGTTCTCCAGGTATGGTGCATGCCACTAACATGTGAGAAAGGTTTGTTTTTTTTTTTTTTTTTTTTTTACTTTCTATTTTGAAATAAGTTTTTTTTGAAATAATTTTTTTAATGGTATCTTGTAGGTTTTTAAAAAAATAAATTTATGTATGTATGTATGGCTGTGTTGGGTCTTCGTTGCTGCACGCGGGCTTTCTCTAGTTGCGGTGAGCAGGGGCTACTCTTTGTTGTGGTGCACATGCTTCTCATTGTGGCTTCTCTTGTTGCTGAGCACGGGCTCTTGGTGCGCGGGCTTCAGTAGTTGTGGTACGCGGGCTCAGTAGTTGTGGTTCGCGGGCTCTAGAGCACAGGCTCAGTAGTTGTGGTGCACAGGCTTAGTTACTCCGCGGCATGTGGGATCTTCCTGGGCCAGGGCTCGAACCCATGTTTCTTGCATTGGCAGGCAGATTCTTAACCACTGCACCACCAGGGAAGCCCCGAAATAATTTTAGATTTAGAAAAGTTGCCAAAAATAGTACAAATAATTCCCATTTAGCTTTCACTTAGATTTCCCAATTTAATCATTCACTATATTTGCTTTATCATTTATATGTATATTTTTTCTTTTCCCCTAAACCATCTGAGTGTAAATTGTGCATGATGCCCTTTTGCACCTAGATACTTCAGTGTGTGTTTCCTGAAACAAGGACTTTGTCTTAGATACCCACAATACAATTACCAAAACCAAGAACCATATTCAGACCCTTTTTTTTTTTTTTTTTTTCTGGCTGTGCCGCGTGGCACGTGGGATCTTAGTTCCCCAACTAAGGATCGAACCCATGCCCCCTGCATTGGAAATGCAGAGTCTTAACCACTGGACCACCAGGGGAGTCCTTAGATCATATTCAAACTTTGCCACAGATTTCATTTACAGCAAGAGAAGGGGGTTTGTTTGGGGTCCAGGATCCAGTCTAGGATCACACGTTGCATTTCATTGTTGCATTTCATTGTCCTGTCTCCTTATCTCTTTTAAACTGAAGTAGTTTCTCAGGTCTGCTGTCTTTCGTGACCTTGACATTTTTGAACAGTTTTGAAGAGTACAAAGCAGTTACTTTGTAGACTATCCCTTACCTTGGGTTTGTTTGGTGTTTCCTCCTGGTTAGACTCAGGCTGTGTCCAATTTACTGCTGATAATAACTTTGATCACTTAGTTGGAAGTTTCTTGTGTAACCACAATATAATTACCAAAACCAAGATTACCAAATTTCCTGTAAGGTTATTATCTGTAATTAATAAGTAACTTAGAGAAAGATAGTCTGATACTGTGTGAATACTGTTTCTCATCAAACTTTTACTGGTTAAATCATCTGAATCAGTTTTTACAGTGAAGGTTGCCAACTGGGGATTTTCTAATTCCATCATTTCTTCTCCATATTTATTACTTGCCATTCTGCTGTAAAGAGGAACTTTCCCATATATCATTTATATGAGTGTGGTCGCATGGATTTTTATTGTAGTCTATAGGCTGTGATCCATTGCTATCCTTATTTATTTTGATACTCAAACTGTTCATGGAGCCCCTTCAGGATGGCTTCTGTGTCTTTTTGATGTGCCCCAGTTATTCTTTGAATAACTTTCTGGCACAGCAAGCTGTTCCAACTTTTTTTTTTTTTTTTAATAAATTTATTTATTTTTGGCTGCATTGGGTCTTCACCACTGTGCGCGGGCTCTCTCCAGTTGCGGCAAGCAGGGGCCACTCTCCGTTGCGGTGCGTGGGCCTCTCACTGCAGTGGTCTCTCCTGCTGCGGAGCAAGGGCTCTAGGCGCGTGGGCTTCAGTAGTTGTGGTACACAGGCTCAGTAGTTGTGGCTCGCGGGCTCCAGAGCGCAGGCTCAGCAGTTGTGGCGCATGGGCCCAGTTGCTCTGCGGCATGTGGGATCCTCCCGGACCAGGGCCCGAACCCGTGTCCCCTGCACTGGCAGGCAGATTCCCAACCACAGCACCACCAGGGAAACCCTGTTCCGACTTTCATACCTCCCTGCCTGTGCCCTGGAATCAGCCATTTCTCTAAGGAGCTCTTAAGTTTTTAGAAGCAAATATTTGGGCACTGGACAATGGGTGTGCTCACTGTCCTAGGGTGTCATTAATTCTAGGCCCACAGTGGACAAAGATGGGAAATGTTGTATATAAATACACATATTAATATTTTTCTCTTATCTATTAAAAATTGAATTTATAACTTCAGTTTCAGTTCAACACCACAGAGTTCATTCTAGCCCTCCCTCTAATATCTATAACACCCTTCATAACACCATTTTCCATAATTATAATTATTTGTTCAACTGGAGTGTGTGTGTGTGTGTGTGTGTGTGTGTGTAGTTATTTCAGAAGTGCTAACCTATACCATTATGAAAATGGTACCTGCCTACTAGGGTCCTGTGTTTTAGTGGAATTCTTTCTGTCTTTTGTTGAGGGAATGTAGTCAGAATACCGTGTTGCTTTTCATCTGTGAGGTGAGAGTAGGCTCAAGTGGGAAGATGCATGTCATATACTCAGTGCACAGTAGGCAGTGACAGTAGACTCCATTGGGGTTGTCTGCCCGCGTGCAGAGTTGTCAGGTAAGCTTTACTTTACGTAACAGGATCCGATGTATATAAATACGAATCCCCGTCCTCCTAATGGCCTTTCCTCGTCTTATTTGCAGTATTCCCTCCCCACTCCCAAAGGGGGCAAGTACGCCATCAACCCCCACCTGACCGAGGACCAGCGCTTCCCTCAGCTGCGACTCTCCCGAAAGGCCAGGCAGAAAACTGACGTGTTTGCCCCTGACTACATAGCTGGGGTGTCTCCCTTTGCAGAGAATGACATCTCCAGCCGGTCAGCTACCTTGCAGGTCCGAGACAGCACCTTGGGAGCCGGCAGGAGACGGTTAAATCCCAATGCTTCCAGAATGAAGTTTGTGAAGAAAAGGTGAAGCGTGAGCTCCACAGGCAAGCTGGACTGATGCTGTGACTGCCCAGGAGACCTATGTCTCAGGTCCCCAGCTGTGCCAACTCCACAACCACTTGGACACAAGAGGCCCGGCTTCCATAGTGCTGCCTCAGGACTCACTGTGGTGCCTCGGGTTGGGTTTGTGGTGGAACCCGCCATCCCTTGGCCTGTGTGCATCCAGAGAGCCGGGATTACTGCCATGTTGAGGGGACTTTGATTAAAACAGAACAGTGCCTGGAACAAATCTTCAACTTTTAAAGAAGGGAACTTCCAAGTGATAATGTATTTCTAATAAATATAGTTGCAAGCTTCTGTGCATTTTCTTTTTTCTCTGTTTTTTTTTTTTGCTTCTTCTTAGGTAATTTGAGGCAAACACTTACTTAAGGTGTGCACCAAAGATCAAGCATTTAGGGCTTCCCTGGTGGTGCAGTGGTTGAGAGTCCACCTGCCGATGCGGGGGACACGGGTTCGTGCCCCGGTCCGGGAGGATCCCACATGCCGCGGAGCGGCTGGGCCCGTGGGCCATGGCCGCTGAGCCTGTGCGTCCGGAGCCTGTGCCCCGCAAAGGGAGAGGCCGCAGCAGTGGGAGGCCCGCGTACCACCAAAAAAAAAAAAAAAAAAGATCAAGCATTTAGGTCTATCTTTTTGTGGGAAAGTTTATCATAATAAAACTAAGAGCTACCATTTTTTAAAATAAATTTATTTATTTTTGGCTGCATTGGGTCTTCGTTGCTGCGTGCGGGCTTTCCCTAACTGTGGCTCACGGGGGCTGCTCTTCATTGCGGTGTGCAGGCTTCTCATTGCAGTGGCTTGTCTTGTTGCAGAGCATGGGCTCTAGGTGCATGGGCCTCAGTAGTTGCGGTGCGTAGGCTCAGTAGTTGTGGCTTGCAGGCTCTAGGGCGTGCAGGCTTCAGTAGTGGCTCGCGGGCTTAGATGCTCTGCGGCATGTGGGATCTTCCCAGACCAGGGATCAAACCCATGTCCCCTGCATTGACAGGCGGATTCTTAACCACTGCGCCACCAGGGAAGTCCCTTTTTTCTTTAACTTATTTTGAACCATGTCAGTCATCCAGGTAAATTCAGTATTCAACTATCTAGAATGTCCCATTGTTAACATTCTCTCCCATTATTAACATTTCTCCTCATTTGCTTCTTCCCTTTCTATACACACAAGCACACAAAGGAAAACAATGTTCTTTTACATAATCACAGCACAGTGATCAAATTCGGGAACTTTAACATTGACACTATTATCTAATACATAACAATTCAAATTTTACCAAATTGTCCAAATACTGTCCTTCATAGCATTTTCCCCCAAATCTAAACAGTTTCTCAGCTTTTGTCTTTTGAGAAATGGACTTTTTAATAGTATAAGCTGGGTTTTCAACATGTCCCTCCATTTGGGTTTGACAGGATGTTTCTTTATGAGTCGATGGAGGTGGTGCACACTGGGCAAGAAAGCTACATACGTGATCATTGGTCCTCAGTGCATCACCCTAAGTGATGGTAACTCATTACTTGTGAATAAACTTGCCAGGTACAAGATTTCTAAGTTCTTTACATCGACGGTGTATTCACAAAGTGGTAGCTTCAAAAGTTTCTTACATCGAGTTTTTTCCTGTACGGTTGTCCATTTGGTATATAGTTAACTTTTCTGCTTTAAATTCAGTTTAAGATTTTTCCTGTCCTATATATTTTTTTAATTTGAAACTAAGTCAGTTCCAAAAGTCAAAACTAGATAACTATATACAACGAAGGTATGCATAGAGCTAGATGCCCTTCCCTCTCATCCCGTTTCCCCTTAACCTCTAGATAATCCATTTCATTTGTTTCTGATTTATCCTTGTGTCTTCTTTTGCAAAAATGTGTGTGTGTGTGTGTGTGTGCGTGCACGTGTGTGTGACATTTTGGAAGACAAGGCTGGGCTGTATTTTGTTCACTGCTCTATATGCACATAGATCGGTGCCTGGAACATGGCAGGTGCTCAATAAATATTTACTGTTGCATATATTTGGCATTTAATATTAACATATTAAAAGGTGATATAGGGCTTCCCTGGTGGCGCAGTGGTTGAGAGTCCGCCTGCTGATGCAGGGGACATGGGTTCGTGCCCCAGTCCGGGAGGATCCCACATGGTGCGGAGCGGCTGGGCCCGTGAGCCATGGCTGCTGGGCCTGCACATCCGGAGCTTGTGCTCCGCAATGGGAGAGGCCACAACAGTGAGAGGCCCGCATACCGAAAAAAAAAAAAAAAAAAGGTGATATATATATCCTAACTCCCCACCCGTTACCTCAGTGTTTTGACTAGCTGGCCATGAATCACAACTTTCTACCAACTGGTTTAAGAATTCTATTTTCAGTTATTGAAGACAGAGCCAGAATACTAGCTTGATTGTGGAGACATTTTAGGGTTGTCTTTAAACTTAGGATGGATTTTATAAGTCATACAGTTTCACTCCTGGCCAAGAGGAAGTAAAAGATAAGATAGGGGAAATGACAGTTTTCAGCTTCTGGAGGTCAGGCAGGGCAGTGTGCTGATCCGTGAGAGAGGAGACAAATGAGGTGAGTGCCACAATTGCACTAGTTTGATGTCTAGAGAGAATTTCCAAAAGGAAGAGGTGGAGCCAGAAGTTTTCTTGAGTTGCAGCAACAGAGCTGGGAGTCCAGGAGGGCCCAGACATATTGGAAAGGAGAGAGCATCACAGCACACGAGAGAGAGAGAGAGAGAGAGAGAGAAACAGAACGCACACGCAGGAGCACCACAGGTTTGCAAAAGAGCCCCCACGAGTCCTCAGGTAAGTACCTATCAGCACATTATGTGAGGAGCTTTCTGAAGCTGGGGAAAGAAATACCCCCCAAAACAGGAAATAATCCTCGAAGTTCCCCCAAGGCCAGGAACACTTCATCTTTCTGCTATGCAGAGTGGAAAACCTGCTAATTCTTGGGCATCAGGCAAGTACTCAGGAGCAGGAAACTATTATTTCCAGACTGAAGGCTCCTCTGGTGTAGCCCAAAAAAGCAAACTTCAAAAGGATCCTACTCCTAGTTCAATGGCCAGAACTAGTCTTGTGGCCCCACCCAATCCCAGGGGAACAAGAAACACCATCCCAGTGTCTCAAAGGAGGGGTGCTAGAAATGCTGGGCGAACAGCACTAGTGACAACCACAATTGCAGAGATGCAGACATGTGGCCTCGAAACAAACTTGGGGGCAGGAGAGAGAGAGAGAAACAGAACGCACACGCAGGAGCACCACAGGTTTGCAAAAGAGCCCCCACGAGTCCTCAGGTAAGTACCTATCAGCACATTATGTGAGGAGCTTCCTGAAGCTGGGGAAAGAAATACCCCCCAAAACAGGAAATAATCCTCGAAGTTCCCCCAAGGCCAGGAACACTTCATCTTTCTGCTATGCAGAGTGGAAAACCTGCTAATTCTTGGGCATCAGGCAAGTACTCAGGAGCAGGAAACTATTATTTCCAGACTGAAGGCTCCTCTGGTGTAGCCCAAAAAAGCAAACTTCAAAAGGATCCTACTCCTAGTTCAATGGCCAGAACTAGTCTTGTGGCCCCACCCAATCCCAGGGGAACAAGAAACACCATCCCAGTGTCTCAAAGGAGGGGTGCTAGAAATGCTGGGCGAACAGCACTAGTGACAACCACAATTGCAGAGATGCAGACATGTGGCCTCGAAACAAACTTGGGGGCAGGAACATTATGATAAAGAGGGTTGTAAATGCATGCACAGCAAATTGTTAACTCCAGCTTTGCAATCCTAAGGACTAGAGGTTTTAAAAGTTTAGGAACTTCCAAAGGATTACTTTCTTTCACCTGCCGATGGCTTTACTGTGCAGAAGGGGAGGGAGTTCTCTCCTAGTACCCTTAGAGCTATAACTCTCAGAGTTGGGCTGCAGGGTTCATTTTTATCAGTTAGGAATGAGCTAAGGCAGAGCACAGTTCTGATCTAATTCTGGAAAGAATAAGAGGCCCAAAGTAAAGAGAAGCAGAAGAAAACTTCATCAAGAAGACAAGAACAAAGTGGCCTCTGGAGTCTACTCCAGAAACACAGGAAATCCAAAACTCCCCGATTACGGCAGCATCAGCCAGGCGATGGTCACACAAGAGAACAACAAACCCACATATCCGCGAACCCATTCACTCAAGTTTATTCCCCCACACAACCCATCTATTTTGCTTACATGCAAAGAAGCAAAACTCATACTAAAATGGTGTAAATAGTAAAAAGTGAACTATAGGGAGCTTTGTTTATATACATGCCAAAACGGGGCTTGCCTTAACATCAAAGGACACAGGCAAATTTAAGTCCTCTGGCCTATGTGAGACACACATTTGAGAAATATTAAAAGGTAATATTTGGGAGTCCCCTGGTGGCCTAGCGGTTAGGATTCTGGGCTTTCACTGCTGTGGCCCAGGTTCAATACCTGGTCAGGGAACTGAGATCCTGCAAGCTGCGGGGCACAGCCAAAAAAATAAATAAATAAAAATAAAATAAAATAAAATTTGCTTTATAAGGGTGTAATAGAAAGATGCAAATGCTTGCCCTCACCAAAACCCACTAAATCAATCATCTAGGCAGGAATGACTTCCCAGAAATAAATGGATTGTTTCATATTATGTAGCCATATTTGAAAACAAAGATCTTTTAACTAAAAAATCTAAATTTCTAGCACACTATTATTTTAATTAAATGTGACAAATGAAAATGAATCTTTGATTTGGGGTTTAATAGTAAAAAGATATAAACTGTGATGATGTTCTATATTTAGTTTGCTTTCAAGAATACCAATGTAGGGGGCTTCCTTGGTGGCTCAGTGGTTGGGAATCCGTCTGCCAATGCAGGGGACACGGGTTCGAGCCCGGGTCGTGGAAGATCCCACATGCCGCGGAGCAACTAAGCCCACGTGCCACAGCTACTGAGCCTGAGCTCTAGAGCCCACGAGCCACAACTACTGAATCCACGTGCCACAACTATTGAAGCCCACGCACCTAAAGCCTGTGCTCCGCAACAAGAGAAGCCACCGCAATGAGAAGCCCGTGCACCACAATGAAGAGTAGCCCTCGCTCGCCACAATGAGAAAGCCCGCATGCAGCAATGAAGACAAAACGCAGCCAAAAATAAAAAATAAATAAATTTATTTTAAAAAAAAAGAATACCGATGTAGGAAACACTTGTTAATATAAGTAAGTTGTCCTTGAAAGCTTTGATTACTAGGTCAGGATATTCGGAACTCATATTTAAACAGAATTCTACTGAGGAACATTCCTTGCTTGACACTTCTGTACCACTATCTTCTTTAATATGTGATATGGTTAAAAGCTCTGTGTCATCGACATTTCTGAAATACTCTCCCAAGGAAGCAGTGGCACCCTAATTCACAGCCAAGCAGCAAAACTCTGGGGCATCTAGAAGAATACCCCACAATTATTAGCAAATCATTAGCAATTTTTACCCCAGTACATACAGACAGGAAGAAATCTAGAGTGAAAATGCTGAACATGTCCAGATCACTGTGTTTTTTTTTTTAATTTATTAAATTTATTTATTTTTGGCTGCATTGGGTCTCCGTTGCGGTGCGCGGGCTTCTCATTGCGGTGCCTTCTGTTGCGGCGCACAGGCTCTAGAGCGCAGGCTCAGTAGTTGTGGGACACGGGCTCAGTAATTGTGGTGTACAGGGATCTTCCCGGACCAGGGCTTAAACCTGTGTCCCCTGCATTGGCAGGCGGATTCTTAACCACTGTGCCGCCAGGGAAGCCCCCTAGATCACTGTGTTTTTGTGTTCAAGCATTTGGAGGTAAATTCTCATAAATGAAACCTTTTGTGTAATTAAGACAACGATGAGACTGTAGTTCTGTGAAGCACAGTGACAAGGAATTGTGCTGCACATTTACCAATAGCTGCTTAGACCTCTTCAAACACTAGGTGTTTTCTTTCTACGCTTTTCACAAAGCTCAGTGCCTGGATCTTGAATCATATTTAACAAATGCTTGTGGAACTGAACGTATGACTCAGACCAGTTTGGAGAAAATATTCAAGAGGCAAGAAATACTTTTTCCAAACTTTCCTTCTAGTTTGCTCTTGGAAATTATAAATGAGTTCCCTGTACTGGAGGTGTTCATGCAAAAGCTGAAGAATTACTAGTGACATGAAAAGGATCAAGCATTGAAAATGGGTCCCTTCTGTACTTTAAGTTCTCTCATCTGGCACCAAAACTCAATTTGCTACATCAGATAAAATCTCTTCACAACACATGCATGCCATTTCAAGAGAAATTTGAGTTTAACTAAAGCAGTCTAAGCCCAACAGAGGGTGACCTACTTTACACAATATATAACATGACAAAATTCCAGCAGGACACACAGGAACACAGGGAGTCCAACATAACAGTGTGTGTTCTGGGCAGCAGTGATCGTGGCAGTGAGACAGGAGGGCAGGATGGGATGGAGCTTACAGTAGAAGAATCATCTCTCTCCTAATACCAAGGACCTATTACCTCCAGGGATACTTGGATGGTAGCCACAGGAACCACTGAGGATAACAGATGCCCAGGTCCCCAGACAGGCCCAAGCACGGCTCTGAGCTGTTGTGCTAAGTCCATCACCTGCAGCTCAGAGAAAAGCATGGGGGCTTTGGGGACTTCTTGTGCAAAAAAAAGCAGCCACACGTGTGGATGCAGTGCCTTAGCAGGTGACTAAAATAAGGCTGTTTTGTGTTCTTTCATCGAGAGGAGGAAGGGGACTCCTGAGGGTTCTCCTGCCCCTGCTTTTTATTTCTAGTTAATGAAGACAACAAAGCTTCCTACAGCTCCATGGTGCTGGCCTGCTCGCTGGGGATGTGGGGAAGGCCTTGAGGACACTGTTTTCAGTCGATACACAATGCCCAGTACATACACACACCTGGGACAGAGGCCTGCTCAGAGAAGATCATGGAAATTGTACAGTCTTAAACTGACAGCAAATTAAAGCTAGAGGGACCTTTAAGAAAATGCAGCCCCAACCTGTATTTTCACAGATGAGGCAACCAGGGCTCAGAGAGACGAGCATTAGCAGTTAGCAGTAGCACCTGGGGCTAGGTGCAAGAATTTTGACTCTAACTCTGATAACAAGGGGCTAGGAGCTGGCTCTGAAGTCCAAGGGCCTGAGTTTAAATTCTGGACTACAACATTGACTAGCTGTATAGCTATGGACTAGCCAATAACCACTTAGTGCCTGTCTCCTTATCTGTAAAATGGGGGTATTAGTCCCTACCTCACAGTTTAGGAGTTTCTCAAATGTTAAAAATAGAGTTACCAGCAATTCTGCACCTAGGTATCTACCCAAGAGAGGGAAAAACATGTCCACACAGAAGCTTGTATACAAATGTTCACAGTATCATTACTCATAATAGCCAAAATTGGAAACAACCCAAATGTACTTCAACTAGTGAATGGATAAACAAAATGTGGTTTATCCATACAGTGGAATACTATACAGTTGTAAAAAGGAAGGAAGTACTGACATGGATGTATAACAGAGAAAACAAACCTGACTCCATCCTGGATCTATTCCTTTGTGCTTTGTTGCCTGTACTTAGTCATGCTGGATCTGCATCTTTTGTAAAAGAATGTTGCCTTTAGCCTGAAATATACAGGATAGCCCATTCTCAAGGCTCTGACCTTTAAAGGTATAACACTTTTCCATTCATATAGAGACAAAAAGTTGCAGAACAGAAAATAACAATTGTCTTGTTGGAGGTTTATAGAAACACTGTGACCTGACCTATGTGGACAGCTGCAAGAACAAAGGAATCCATCACTAAAAGGTTTGCAACAACCGGCCACATCCCCTCTCCTTTTAGTGTAAAAGAAGCTTGAATTCTAACTTGGGTAAAATGGTTCTTTGGGACACTAGTCCACCATCTTCTGGGCCTGCTGGCTTTCCAAATGAAGTCACTGTTCCTTGCCATACCAACTTGTCTCTCCATTTACTGGCCTGTCGTGACAAGCAGTACCAGCTTGGAATTGGTAACAGATGAATCTTGAAAACATTATGCTAAATGAAAGAAGCCAGTCTCAAAAGACCATGTAATGTATGATATCATTTATAAGATACCTGGAATGGGGAAATCCACAGAGGCAGAAAGTAAGTTAGTGATTACCTAGGACCAATGGTTGGGGACAGGCAGGGATGGGGGAAAGGCAGGGGAAATGGAGAATGATTGCTAATGGGTACTAGGTTTCCTTTGGGGGTGATGAAATGTTCTAAAATGAGATTATTGTCCTCACTGCAAAACTCTAGACATATGCTAAAAGCCATTGTATTGTCCACTTTAAATGGGCACATTCTGTGGCTTATAAATCTCAATAAAGCTGTTTAAAAAATAAGAGTTACAGCAATTATACTCCAATAAAGATGATAAAAAAAAAGTTACAATAGCGCTTCTCTCAAAGGGTTGTGTTGGGAATTAACATGCGTTAATACATATAAATACATCTAGAAGAGTTCTTGATGCACAGTCTTTTTTTGTTGTTTTTTGGATGCATTTGTTCTTCATTGCTGTGCAGGGGCTTTTCTCCAGTTGTGGTGAGCAGGGGCTACTCTTTGTTGCAGTGTGCAGGCTTTCATCGTGGTGGCTTCTCTTGTTGTGGAGCACGGGCTCTAGGCACACGGGCTTCAGTAGTTGTGGCATGCGGGCTGTAGAGCGCAGGCTCAGTAATTGTGGCACACGGGCTTAGTTGCTCCACGGCATGTGGGATCTTCCCGGACCAGGGCTCGAACCCATGTCCCCTGCATTGGCAGGCGGATTCTTAACCACTGCACCACCAGGAAAGTCCCCACTGTAAGTCTTCAATGATTTAGTAATCATTATTTCCTACTCTGCAGGGATGGAGGCATAAATTCTGTTGACTTTTCTTACATGAAGGAATAATAAAGTTAGAAGAATTTTTCACTGATAAGCATAGCATGATATATTTTGATCATTTAGAAAAGCACAAATTAATACAATATGGTTTCCACAGTAATATATAGATGTATGTAAAATTATAGAATAAGGTCATATGGAGGTTACCCCTATAATGTTCATCTTGGCAAAATTCAGAACACTGGGAATAAAAAGATCTCGGGTAGGACTTCCCTGGTGGCACAGTGGTGCAGGGAACATGGGTTTGAGCCCTGGTCTGGGAAAATCCCACATGCCACGGAGCAACTAAGCCTGTGCACCATAACTACTAAGCCTGTGCTCTAGAGCCCACGAGCCACAACTACTGAAGCCCATGTGCCACAACTACTGAAGCCCGCACGCCTAGAGCCCATTCTCTGCAACAAGAGGAGCCACCGCAATGGAAGCCCACGCACCTCAACGAAGAGTAGCCCCCACTCGCTACAACTAGAGAAAGCCCATGTGCAGCAACAAAGACCCAACGCAGCAAAAAATAATAATAATAAGTAGATAGATAGATAAAATCTTACTTAAAAAAAAAAGATCTCAGGCACTTAGAAAAAAAAAACAGATCACATCCAAATGATCAGGAGGCAAATGGTATCAGATTTTCCACAATACCAAAGAATTCTATACACAATCGTATGGTCAGATATCAGATGGTCAGATATGCACTGTATCAAAAAATTTACCTTTTTTTTGAATTTTTGAATTTTATTTTATTTTTTTATACAGCAGGTTCTTATTTGGTATCCATTTTATACATATTAGTGTATATATGAAAAAATTTACCTTTGATTTATCCTTTCTTAGGAATTTATTGGAGAAAGTAATCCAGAAAAAATGTCCCCTAAATCATGCACTATTTTAAAAAATCAAAATTAATGAAGAAAAAAATCCAGGATGAAAAAAATTGATACACTGAATTGTTTAAAATAGGACTACAGGCCCCAAATGGAGTTGCTTATGCTATGCCCCATGTCACCAAACCAACACTTAATTGCAGTTTCAGCTCTCCCAGAAATGGAACCTTAAACTAGGCAATCAGGAATTGCCTGATTCACACTAGATAATCTGTGTGATAGACCCTTGCCATCTCCTTAAGGAAAGTAACCTTGCAATAACCAATCCACTTTTTCGCATAGTATAACTTCCTTGTTCCTGCCCACTTTGTAACAGAGAAGAACAAACCTGACTCCATACTGAATCTATTCCTTTAGCTCTAAACTTTGTGCTTTGCTGCCTATGCTTAGTCTCTGCACCTTTTGTAAAGGATGTTGCCTGTAGCCCAAAATATACAGGACAGCCCATTCTCAAGGCTCTGACCTTTAAAAGTATAACACTTTTCCATGCATAGAGAGACAAAAAGTTGCAGAACAGAAAATAGCAATTGTCTTGTTGGAGGTTTATATGAACATTGTGACCTGACCTACTTGGACTGTGGACAGCTGCAAGAGCAAAGGATTCCAGCACCAAGAAGTTTGCAACAACCAGCCACACCCCTTCCCTCTTTAGTATAAAAGAAGCCTGAATTCTAACTCAGGTAAGATGGTTCTTTGGGACAGGAGTCCACCATCTTCTTGGTCCGCTGGCTTTCCGAATAAAGTTGCTGCTCCTTGCCCCAACAAGTTGTCTCTTGATTTACTGGCCTGTCATGCGGTGAGCAGTATGAGCTTGGACTCAGTAACTCCTTCTGCCTATAAAAGTGTTTTATTTTGTACAGCTCCTCGGAGCTCCTTTCTTTGTGCTAGATGGGATGCTGCCTGATTCATGAATCATTAAATAAAGCCAATAAGAGCTTTAAAATTTACCCAGTTGAATTTTGTTTTTTAAGTTTTGGTGGTAGTGGTGGGATCTGAAGAAGACTCCTGATGACATCATAGACAACAAGAAACACACGTGTTGATATCCACAAATGCTTTGAGTTCTTTTTTTTTTGGGGGGCCACGGTGTGCAGTATGTGGGATCTTAGTTCCCCGACCAGGGATTGAACCTGTGCCCCCTGCAGTGGAAGAGCAGAGTCTCAACCACTGGACCGCCAGGGAAGTCCCTGAGTTCTCTTTCTTTGTCACTGTTTCTGAGGGCCGTGGTGTAAGTTCCTCTTGATACGAGCTCCACTCTCTGCATTGAGCTCCCGGTCTAATTGGCTTTCCAGTCCAGGATACATGGGTTGGTCTAGACTGACAGGAATCTCTAACAGAGCACTAGTCCTTAGCCCTTGGTTAGTCTGTGGTCCCAGGACACAGCTTAATGGGTCAGTTTGAGCTGACACCTGGAACCCAAGTCCCCAGCCCTCAGTTAGTCTGAGGGCTCAGTTAGTCCCCCACACCTTTTTTCTTTAAATTTATTTATTTTATTTATTTTTGGCTGCGTTGGATCTTCACTGCTGCGTGCAGGCTCTCTCTAGTTGTGGCAAGCAGGGGCTACTCTTTGTTGCGGAACGCAGGCTTCTCATTGTAGCGGCTTCTCTTGTCACAGAGCACGGGCTCCAGTAGTTGTGGCACGCGGGCTCAGTAGTTGTGGCTCACGGGCTCTAGAGCACAGGCTCAGTAGTTGTGGCACACGGGCTTAGTTGCTCCGTGGCGTGTGGGATCTTCCCGGACCAGGGCTTGAACCCGTGTCCCCTGCATTAGCAGGTGGATTCTTAACCATTGCGCCACCAGGGAAGCCCGTTAGTCCCCTTTTGTTGGGTTCTGCTGGTTCGGTCTGTAGTTCCACTTTGGGAACCATTTGTGATGAGCACCTAAGGCCTTCTCTTGGCCAGTCCACAGTGCCATCTCCTTGGTTACTGCAGTGTCCACAGTTCCATTTCCTTGGTTACTGTTGGTTTCTGTTAATGTGCATATGGGGTAAAGGAATAATAGATCTATTGTTAATGGGCATCTTGAAGCCAAAACCACAAAATTGGTGGGCACAGGTTGAGCACTTAAAAGCTGTTAGAATGCTCACCATCTAACTGTAAGAATCCTGTGTTAAGATAAATTGGTCATGGAATGGGATAGGTCAACACTAGGTCACCTGCCACCTCAAGAAGATTTCCATACAATGAGGTATATTGTAAAACACCACAAAATCCCCAGCCCCGTGGCACATCCCTCTTAGGTATTAATTTGGCTCCAGGAGAGCCAAGGCTTAACTAAAGAAATGAGATCTTCACGTTTCAAAGAATTGAGCATGCACCACCTGGCACAACTGCTTGTTTTATGTCTAAGAACTGTGGTCCCAGAAGCTGTAGATATCTACTAAAATGGCAAAATCTTACTAAGGCAATTTAGAGTTGCAATGGCCATTATGGGCAATGTTCTAATTACACAAGTTTGTTCACTTTACGAAATGCACTTGAAAGAACGGAACACTTATTTTAAGTGGTATGCAGAAGGCTCGGAAAGGCTTTAAGATTCCAAAGTAACTTCACTGAAAGAGTCATTGCAAAAGGCTAATGAAAAATTAAAGGTGCAGTAGGTACTTAAAACAAAAGACTTTAAGACTGAGGTAGCTTCTACTACTCCTCTCTATCCTCCTTTCCCTGAGTACTCACAGTCTATTAGTCCTCTATCTGAATTGCCTTTCCACTCTGAATAAACTATAAAGCTGTAACAAAAGTCGACCAAGTTAGTGACCTCACAGCTGCAACCAGTTCCAAGACCAGAAACCTGAAATACCTGGGACTCCCTCACTGCACCCTCCTAGGGGTTCATCAACAAAACACTGGCCCAAAATTGGTGTCTCATTTGCAATCAACCAGGACACTGGAAAAAAGATTGTCCTCAAAGGTTTTTGTCAAATCATTCTACAACAAATTGAATGGCCCCCATATCCACCCTTGAAGGAGGCCCCCAAGAGGGTGCCTCCCATGTGGATGGGACTCCAAGGGATTCTCTGGTAAACTCTACCAGTTATTCCCTTAAATATCCAAGGGGAAACTAAAATTAAAATTGGCGAAAAACCTTGCCAAATTCTGGTAGACACCTGGGCTACATTCTCTAATTTAAGCCCCATCTGCCCTGGAGCCTGCAGATGGGATCCTGGGAAAACTGACATAAGTTGGCAAAAGATGAGAATTCTTACAAGAGCCAACTCTCCTGGATCTCTGTAGTGCCCAGTCAAGAGAGGAAAGTAAAAGTCCACATTGTCCCTTCCTTTCCAAATTTAGACTCTCATGAATTTGGTTTTGAGGTACCCATTGGTTACTGATCTTTCTCTCTCAGGGACAGCTATTGCCTTCTCATTTGTCTTGTTTTGTCCTGTGAACTTGGCTTGGCTTTCTGTCTGGTTGTCAGTCCTTGCATAAGCAGGGAACTAAACCATCAGGTTGGGCGCCCCAAAATATGACTGGGCAGAAATGTGGGTTTCACCCTGTTTTCAGCTAGACATGGCCAGACAGATATGGGTTGCACTCCATTTGCAGTGAGGATCCTACCGACTATTGGCAACTCTCAAGAGAATTGTCTTTCTCTCTTTGGGCTGTCTTTGGCAAGGTTCTGGATCTTTGGGGAGTACCCTTTGCACTCTCTTTGGAGACTCCTCTTGCATCCAAGTGTTTGTTTAATACTGACAGGAATATTTACTCTCTGTGCTGGCTGAAACCTGACAAAGTATTTGAAAGGATTTTTTTTTGTTTTTTTTTAAGCAGTGCTTTGGTCAGAATTGGCCAAAACAGAAGCTGATATTCAGAGCCTGATAGGAATTTTGTGAGTGTTATTTTTTAAGGCCTTTTCCCCTAAGCTAAATGAAACTATGTACCCAGGGGGAAAGAAAAACAGCCCAAAGACAAACAGCTCTAAATCTAGAACATAGGAATCTAGGAACCTTTTGATTTCCATCTTAGTTGAAGAGCTTCTCCTTGCTATAAAGAAGCAAATTAAAGATAATGTAGTTGGACAGGTGGATCAGACCCTTGGTGTCAAACAAGTTCCAACCCAATTTTTCCAGGAATTAAAAACAACCATCCTGGGCTTCCCTGGTGGTGCAGTGGTTGAGAGTCCGCCTGCCGATGCAGGGGATACGGGTTCGTGCCCCGGTCCGGGAGGATCCCACATGCCAAGGAGCGGCTGGGCCCGTGAGCCATGGCCACTGAGCCTGCGCATCTGGAGCCTGTGCTCCGCAAAGGGAGAGGCCACAACAGTGAGAGACCCGCGTACCACAAAAAACAAAACAAAACAGAACATAAAAACTGTCCTTGTATTGAAGATTGGGTCCTTACAAGAACTGAAATGCAGCTCTAGAAGCAATTCAAAGCCCACCTTTCCTTTCTACCAATTCCCAAACCTCCCCTATCCATCTTAAAACACTTGTAGATATTGTAAAGCATCTGGACTTAGGGAACAAAAGTCTTTCTTGGTAAAACTTACATTCTTTCTCTGTGCCTTTTGAGATGGAAATGTTCTACCTGGTCTCCTCTAGGAACCAAGGTAATTCTTATCAGAAGGGGGAAAAAGGTTATTTGAAAACTAGGCCCATGAAAAATCTTAAAAATCTTCACCGCAAGTATTACTGAAAAGCTTTAGTTATCTGAGCAGGACACCTTAACTTATTCCATCTGCTGGAAATACAATTTGGATCCAATTGTTCTATTTTAAACTAGTAAATTTTGCATTATTGTACCTGTCCCATAGCTAAAATTATAAAATGAAATCCATAAGATCCTATTTGCATCTGTCTGTATGTTTATGTATGTCTATATGTTATAAATGTGTAATTTTTTTCTACCTCCAGATGGTATTATTTGTAGAGTTCTATTCAACTTCATGTGGTCTAGGATAATCTTTGGTAAATAAAAGCTAGTTTGTTTGTGGTTTAATTAAAACAGGCATGCCTTTAGAGTTGTCAGCATTAAACATAATACTTTTATTCTACCTAGGTTTATTAAAAGTCAAATAAGTTCATGTTATCTCTGTTACAGAATTTGTCAGCAAGAAAAAGAATTTAACATGATGGTTAGCTGTTTAATGTCTCATGAAATTTTCTTGAGTAATCTAAACATAATTTTTAAGAAAAAGTAAATTAAATAGATGTAAGATAAAATTTTAAAAATCCTCAAAAAACTAAAAATAGAGTTGCCATATGATCCAGCAATCCCACTCCTGGGCATATATCCAGACAAAACTATAATTTGAAAAGATACATGCACCTCTATGTTCATAGAAGCATTATTTACAATAGCCAAAACATGGAAGCAACCTAAATGTCCATCAACAGATGATGGATAAACAAGATGTGGTATATATATATATATATATATATATATACCCCACACACACATATACACACACACACACACACACACACACACACACACACCAGCAATAAAAAAGAATGAAATAATGCCATTTGCAGCAACATGGATGGACCTAGAGATTATCATACTAAGTGAAGTTAAGTCAGAAAGAGAAAGACAAATACAATATGATGTCACTTATACGTGGAATCTAAGATACAACACAAATGAAGATATCTACGAAACAGAAACAGACCCACAGATACAGAGACAGACTTGTGGTTGCCAAGGGGAAAGGGGCATAGAGGCGGGAAGGATTGGAAGTTTGAGATTAGTAGCTGCAAACTATTATATATAGGATGGATAAACAACAAGGTCCTACTGTATAGCACAGGGAACTATATTCAATATCCTGTGATAAACCATAACAGAGAAAAATATGAAAAGGAATACATATGTAAAACTGAATCACTTTGTTATACAGCAGAAATTGAAACATTATAAATCAATATACTTCAATACAATTTTAAAAATTTATAACTGACCTTTTCAACAATGATTATGCTCACAGTATGTCTACTTAAAAATAGTTTCCAGGGGGCTTCCCTGGTGGCACAGTGGTTGAGAGTCCGCCTGCCGATGCAGGGGACACGGGTTCGTGCCCCGGTCCGGGAAGATCCCACATGCCGCGGAGCGGCTAGGCCCCTGAGCCATGGCCGCTGAGCCTGCGCGTCCGGAGCCTGTGCTCCGCAACAGGAAAGACCACAACAGTGAGAGGCCCGCGTACCGCAGAAAAAAAAAAGTTTCCAGGAATTCCCTGGCGATCCAGTGGTTAGGACTCTGCGCTTTCACTGCCGAGGGCCCAGGTTGATTCCCTGGTTGGGGAACTAAGATCCCACAAGCTGTGTGGCGCAGACAAAAAAAAAAGTTTCCAAAATCGTTTTGGTACTTGAAACTTTAAAGTTATGCTGAGATAAGTTAAGTGATGGATATTCATTAAATATCTAGGTCATTTCCATACAAGATAAAATACTGAAACATTAATTACTGGTGTATCCACTTCTGGTTTCCTTTTACAGAGAAATTAAAAATATTTGGGTCTATTAGTAAATATCTTGTGTGCCACATAGAAAAATTTACTCTGAGAAAGAATATACTTCTAGCAATTATAAAATGTATTCATAAATTTGTCAATCCATGGAATGCTAGTGTAACAGACAGTCCACAGTTGCTTACTTCTTAGTTTCAGGAGGAATAAAAGATTCTACAGGTTAAAAATTCTAATCAATATATGTAATTAAAATGACTTACTACAGCCATTATGAAAAACACTATGGTGGTTCTTCAAAAAGTTAAAAATTGAACTACCATATGAAACAGCAATCCCACTTCTAGGTACACATACAAAGGAATTCAAATTAGTATCTCTAGAGGATATCTGCACAACGAGGTTCATTGCAGAATTAATCACAATAACCAAGATATGGAAACAACCTAAGCATCTGTCAACAGATGAAAGGATAAAGAAGATATAGTAAATATATACAATGGAGTATTACTCAGCCATGAGAAAGAAAGAAATACTGCCATTTGTGACAACATGGATGGACCTTAAATGTATTATGCTAAGTGAGATAAGCCAGACATAGAAGGACAAATGCTGTATTATATCACTTATATGTGTAATATCAAAAAACTGAACTTGTAAAAACAGAGAGTAGAACAGTGGTAACCAGGGACTAGGGGGTGAGGGAATTGGAGAGATGTTGAAGAGTACAAACTTACAACCAGGAGATAAATAAGTTCTGGAGATGTAATGCATAGCATAATGATTATAGTCAACTCTACTGTATTATAAATTTCAAAGTTACTAAGAGACTAAATCTTCACTGTTCTCAATACAAAAAGGAAATGATAAATATGTGACATTATAAAGGTGTTAGCTAATGCAACTGAATAATATTATAATACATAAATGTACCAAAGCAACACACTGTACACCTTAAACTTACACAATGTCAATTACATCTCAATTTTTAAAAATTTTATTTCTATTTTTATTTTTTCATTTTTTGGCTGTGCCACACGGCATGCGGGATCTTAGTTCCCCAACCAGGGCTCGAACCTGCTCTCCCTGCAGTGGAAGTGCCGGAGTCTTAACCACTGGACCACCAGAGAAGTCCCTCAATTTTTAAAAACTACTTAGAAAAAATAACAGTTAAAGGGAACAACTGTATGAAAAGTAGATAAGGAAAATAAAATGATTCATTGTTCCAGAATGAGAAAAAGGAAAAAAAAAAAACAGGACAAGATCTGAATGGACATAAAAAATTATGAGGTTTATAAAAAAGGAATCCTGGGAAAGGAACTTTATGTGTAGTCAAGCTGGCTAAGATTGGAATGAATTTAAGTTTTTCTAAAAAATAAGTTTTAGTATCAACAGTACACGGTGCAAAATTAGAATTTAGTTTTCTCTCTGTTAAAAGAAAAAAGTTTTATTGGACTTTTGGTCTGCTTTTGAAAGATTGTGGAAGTTTCCTTAAGTTTTTTTTTTTTGTTTTGTTTTTTTGTGATACGCAGGCCTCTCACTGTTGTGGCCTCTCCCATTGTGGAGCACAGGCTCTGGACGCACAGGCTCAGCGGCCATGGCTCACAGGCCCAGCTGCTCTGCAGCATGTGGGATCTTCCCGGATCGGGGCACGAACCCATGTCCCCTGCATCGGCAGGCGGATTCTCAACCACTGCACCACCAGGGAAGGCCTCCTTAAGTTTTAAGTAATCTGCCCAGATAGCAAAGATTTTGTGTCTTACCAAAATAATTTACTGTGCGTGTTTTCTTAAGTAATCAAAGACCTGATAAACACAACACTGTCTTCTCAAAAGAGCTAAGTTTTGTTTACACTTAGGTAAATTTCTGTATTTGCCTTTAACATCATCTATTGTCATTTTGGTTAAATAGATAATTCAATATTATTTCATAATGATCTGTGATCCTATTTAATCAAATGTTCAAACCTTTTGACATTTTCCCCAAATCAGATTCTAAACAGAACCACAGAAGACCCAGAATTGCCAAAGCAATCCTGAAGAAAAAGAACAAAGCTGGAGGCATAACCCTCCCAGACTTCAGACAATACTACAAAGCTACAGTAATCAAAAGAGCATGGTACTGACACAAAAAACAGACATATGGATCAATGGAAAAGAACAGAGAAACCCATACACCTAAGGTCAATTAATCTCTGACAAAGGAAGCAAGAATATTCAATAGAGAGAAGATAGTCTCTTCAGCGAGTGGTGTTGGGAAAGCTGAACAGCTGCATTTAAATCATTGAAGTTAAAACACTCCCTCACACCATATACAAAAATAAACCCAAAATGGCTTTTTTTTTTTTTTTTTTGTGGTACGCGGGCCTCTCACTGTTGTGGCCTCTCCCGTTGCGGAGCACAGGCTCCGGACGCGCAGGCTCAGCAGCCATGGCTCGCGGGCCCAGCCGATCCGTGGCATGTGGGATCTTCCCGGACCGGGGCACGAACCCGTGTCCCCTGCATCAGCAGGTGGATTCTCAAACACTGCGCCACCAGGGAAGCCCCCAAAATGGCTTAAAGACAAATGTTAAGACAGGACACCATAAAACTCCTAGAAGAGAACATAGGCAAAACATTCTCTGACATAAATCGTAGCACTGTTTTCTTAGGTCATCTCCCAAGGCAATAGAAATAAAAGCAAAAATAAACAAATGGGACCTAATCAAACTTATGAGCTTTTGCATAGCAAAGGAAATCATAAACAAAATGAAAAGGCAACCTATGGACTGGGAGAAAATATTTGCAAAAGACGTGACTGACAAGGGATTAATTTCCAAAATATACAAACAGCTCATACAACTCAATACAAAGAAAACCCAAACAACCAATCAAAAAAAGGACAGAAGACCTAAGTAGACATTTCTCCAAAGAAGACATACAATGACCAACAGGCACATGAAAAGATGCTCAACACAGCTATCAGAGAAATGCAAGTCGAAACTACAATGAGGTATTACCTCACACCAGTCAGAATGTCCATTATCAAAATATCTACAGGGGACCTCCTTGGTGGTCCAGTGTGTAAAACTCCACGTTTCCACTGTAGGGGGTGTGGGTTCGATCCCTGCTTGGGGAACTAAGATCCCACCTGCCACTCAGCACTGTCAAATAAATATATATATGTATATGTATACATACATATATATATATCTGTGTATATATATATCTATATATACACACACACACGTGCACACACACACACACAACTAATAAATGCTGGAGAGGGTATGGAGAAAAGGGAAACCTCCTACATTGTTGATGGGGATGTAAATTGGTGTAGCCACTATGGAAAACAGTATTGAGGTTCCTTAAAAAACTAAAAACAGAGTTGCCATATGATCTAGCAATCCCACTCCTGGGCATATATCCAGAGAAAACTCTAATTTGAAAAAATACATGCACCCCGATGTTCATAGCAGCACTATTCACAACAGCCAAGACATGGAAGCAACATAAATGTCCACTGACAGATGAATGGATAAAGAAGATGTGGTACACTTGCAGCAACATGGATGGACCTAGGGATTATTATATTAAGTGAAGTAACCCAGACAGAGAAAGACAAATATCATATGATACCACTTGTGTGAAATCTAAAAAAATGATACAAATGAACTTATTTACAAAACAGAAACAGAATCACAGATACAGGAAACAAACTTATGGTTACCAAAGTAGAAAGGGAGATAAATTAGGAGTTTGGGATTAGCAGATACAGACTACTATATATAAAATAGATAAACAAGAAGGTCATACTATAGAGCACAGGGAATTATATTCAATATCCTGTAATAAACTATAATGGAAAAGAATCTGAAAAAGTATAGAATGTATACACAAATTACTGAATCACTCTGCTGTACACCAGAAACAAATACAACATTGTAAATCAACCACACTTCAATTGAAAAAAAAAAACAAACCTAAATGTAGTCTTTTGAGCTCAAATTTACTTTAAGCCTTCCAAAAGGGCCCAGGAAAATCTAAAGGATTTGTCACTCACTGGATAAGATGTTGAGCTAATTATATTTATTTGACTTGTTACATGGGAAGCAGTATCAAATAAGAAGTGATGTTAAACTTTCTTAGATTATATTTGTATCGATGCATGTTATTAACATAGGTGTTTTAGAAATTAAATGAAATTCTTAGAAATCTGTTGTGTCCTAGTACATTATCAGTCCTAATTCCAGTTATGATCTTAAAAGTTTGTATATCACATAAATAACCAGATTTCCTTATCAAGTCCATTATAATAAACTCTCATCCAATCTTTAACCATGGGCATTTTAAAGTCTTTTATCACAGACAGTTGTTTTATTCTGATGCTTTGCAAAAGTCTGATTCATGAAAAGGACCCTACTAAGTACTCTTGATCACTAATACCTCGGTCAAATTACAAGGTGTTGAAGCTTGGGTGCATATTTCACGACTGAAGAAGGTCCACCTGACATCTGGTCCTGTGCAAACACTGGAGACGTCAAAATCAAATTGACGAGGAAGAGAAGTAGCCAACTTCAAGGTGGACTGCGTCCTCCCAAGCTGTCAGATCAAGAACATTTCCACAACTCAACAACAAAAAACCAAATAACCCAATCAAAAAATGGGCAGGAGGGACTTCCTTGGTGGCACAGTGGTTAAGAATCCGCCTGCCAATGCAGGGGGCATGGGTTCAAGCCCTGGTCCGGGAAGATCCCACATGCCACAGAGCAACTAAGCCCGTGCACCACAACTACTGAGCCTGCGCTCTAGAGCCCGTGAGCCACAGCTACTGAAGCCCACACACCTAGAGCCTGTGCTCCGCAACAAGAGAAGCCACCGCAATGA
>NC_041230.1:39361837-39371386 GCF_002837175.3 Physeter macrocephalus | reverse complement strand
AGAAATAAAAGCAAAAATAAACAAATGGGACCTAATCAAACTTATGAGCTTTTGCCTAGCAAAGGAAATCATAAACAAAATGAAAAGGCAACCTATGGACTGGGAGAAAATATTTGCAAAAGACGTGACTGACAAGGGATTAATTTCCAAAATATACAAACAGCTCATACAACTCAATACAAAGAAAACCCAAACAACCAATCAAAAAAAGGACAGAAGACCTAAGTAGACATTTCTCCAAAGAAGACATACAATGACCAACAGGCACATGAAAAGATGCTCAACACAGCTATCAGAGAAATGCAAGTCGAAACTACAATGAGGTATTACCTCACACCAGTCAGAATGTCCATTATCAAAATATCTACAGGGGACCTCCTTGGTGGTCCAGTGTGTAAAACTCCACGTTTCCACTGTAGGGGGTGTGGGTTCGATCCCTGCTTGGGGAACTAAGATCCCACCTGCCACTCAGCACTGTCAAATAAATATATATATGTATATGTATACATACATATATATATATCTGTGTATATATATATCTATATATACACACACACACGTGCACACACACACACACAACTAATAAATGCTGGAGAGGGTATGGAGAAAAGGGAAACCTCCTACATTGTTGATGGGGATGTAAATTGGTGTAGCCACTATGGAAAACAGTATTGAGGTTCCTTAAAAAACTAAAAACAGAGTTGCCATATGATCTAGCAATCCCACTCCTGGGCATATATCCAGAGAAAACTCTAATTTGAAAAAATACATGCACCCCGATGTTCATAGCAGCACTATTCACAACAGCCAAGACATGGAAGCAACATAAATGTCCACTGACAGATGAATGGATAAAGAAGATGTGGTACACTTGCAGCAACATGGATGGACCTAGGGATTATTATATTAAGTGAAGTAACCCAGACAGAGAAAGACAAATATCATATGATACCACTTGTGTGAAATCTAAAAAAATGATACAAATGAACTTATTTACAAAACAGAAACAGAATCACAGATACAGGAAACAAACTTATGGTTACCAAAGTAGAAAGGGAGATAAATTAGGAGTTTGGGATTAGCAGATACAGACTACTATATATAAAATAGATAAACAAGAAGGTCATACTATAGAGCACAGGGAATTATATTCAATATCCTGTAATAAACTATAATGGAAAAGAATCTGAAAAAGTATAGAATGTATACACAAATTACTGAATCACTCTGCTGTACACCAGAAACAAATACAACATTGTAAATCAACCACACTTCAATTGAAAAAAAAAAACAAACCTAAATGTAGTCTTTTGAGCTCAAATTTACTTTAAGCCTTCCAAAAGGGCCCAGGAAAATCTAAAGGATTTGTCACTCACTGGATAAGATGTTGAGCTAATTATATTTATTTGACTTGTTACATGGGAAGCAGTATCAAATAAGAAGTGATGTTAAACTTTCTTAGATTATATTTGTATCGATGCATGTTATTAACATAGGTGTTTTAGAAATTAAATGAAATTCTTAGAAATCTGTTGTGTCCTAGTACATTATCAGTCCTAATTCCAGTTATGATCTTAAAAGTTTGTATATCACATAAATAACCAGATTTCCTTATCAAGTCCATTATAATAAACTCTCATCCAATCTTTAACCATGGGCATTTTAAAGTCTTTTATCACAGACAGTTGTTTTATTCTGATGCTTTGCAAAAGTCTGATTCATGAAAAGGACCCTACTAAGTACTCTTGATCACTAATACCTCGGTCAAATTACAAGGTGTTGAAGCTTGGGTGCATATTTCACGACTGAAGAAGGTCCACCTGACATCTGGTCCTGTGCAAACACTGGAGACGTCAAAATCAAATTGACGAGGAAGAGAAGTAGCCAACTTCAAGGTGGACTGCGTCCTCCCAAGCTGTCAGATCAAGAACATTTCCACAACTCAACAACAAAAAACCAAATAACCCAATCAAAAAATGGGCAGGAGGGACTTCCTTGGTGGCACAGTGGTTAAGAATCCGCCTGCCAATGCAGGGGGCATGGGTTCAAGCCCTGGTCCGGGAAGATCCCACATGCCACAGAGCAACTAAGCCCGTGCACCACAACTACTGAGCCTGCGCTCTAGAGCCCGTGAGCCACAGCTACTGAAGCCCACACACCTAGAGCCTGTGCTCCGCAACAAGAGAAGCCACCGCAATGACAAGGCCACCCACCACAACGAAGAGTAGCCCCCACTCGCCGCAACTAGAGAAAGCCCGTGAGCAGCAATGGAGACCCAAAACAGCCAAAAAAAAAATTTTTTTTAATAAATAAATAAAAATGGGCAGGAGCCCTAAATAGACATTTCTCCAAAAAAGACATAGAGATGGCCCAAGAGGTACATGAAGAGATGCTCAACATTGCTAATTATTAGAGAAATGCAAATCAAAACTACAATGAGGTAAATCCTCACACCAGTCAGAATGGCCATCATTAAAAAGTCTACAAATAACAAATGCTGGAGAGGGTGTGGAGAAAAGGAACCCTCCTACACTGTTGGTGGGGATGTAAATTGGTACAGCCACTATGGAGAACAGTATGGAGTTTCCTCAGAAAACTAAAAATAGAATTACTATATCATCCAGCAATCCCACTCCTGGGCATATATATCTATGGACAAAACTATAATTCAAGCACCCCTATGTTCATAGCAACACTCCATAATAGCCAAGACATGGAAACAACCTAAATGTCCACTGACAGATGAATGGCTAAAGAAGATGTGGTGTGTATATATATATATATATATATATATATACACACACACACATACATGAATAATGGACTACTCAACCACATAAAAGAATGAAATAATGCCATTTGCAGCAATATAGATGCAACTAGAGATTATCATACTAAGTGAAGTCAGAAAGAGAAAGACAAATACCATATACCACTTATATGTGGAATCTAAAATATGACACAAATGAACCTCTCTACGAAGCAGAAACAGAGTCACCACAGGAGAACAGACTTGTGTTTGCCAAGGGGGACAGGCGTGGGAGAGGGATGGATTAGGAGTTCGGGATTAGTAGATGCAAACTATTACATATAGAACGGATGGACGAGCTCCTACTGTACAGCACAGGGAACTATATTCAATGTCCTGGGATAAACCATAATGGAAAAGAATATAAAAAAGAATGGGGCTTCCCTGGTGGCGCAGTGGTTGACAGTCCGCCTGCCGATGCAGGAGATACTGGTTCGTGCCCCAGTCCGGGAAGATCCCACATGGCACGGAGTGGCTGGGCCCGTGAGCCATGACCGCTGAGCCTGCGCGTCCGGAGCCTGTGCTCCACAGGAGAGGCCACAACAGTGAGAGGCCCGCGTACAGCAAAAAAAAAAAAAAAAAAAAAAAAAGTAAAAAAGAATGTATATATATGGATAACTGAGTCACTTTGCTGTACAGCAGAAATTATCAAAACATTGTAAATCAACTATACTTCAGTTAAAAAAAAACCACAAAAACAGAACATTTCTTTCCATTCTTCCTTCCCTCTCTGTTCTTTTCCCAAATCTTTTTTTTTTTTTTTTTTTTTTGGCCGCACTGTGCAGAATGTGGGATCTTAGTTCCCTGGCCAGGGATTGAACCCATGCCCCCCTCAGTGGAAGCGCAGAGTCTTAACCACTGGACTGCCAGGGAAGTCCCTCCTTTTCCCAGTTCTTACACCATGAAGGTCTTTATGATTCTTTTGCCTTGCTCTGGCCTGGAAAGACAATGCCACTATTCACATATCTCAGGCAATTGCAAAGGGGGATAATCAAACCTCCAAATGACTGTTAGACTTGCCATGCTGTTGGGGATCCTGTATTTCTACCCATCACAAACTTCTCCCTAATTTCTTTTTTTTTTAATTAATGAATTTATTTATTTTTGGCTGCATTGGGTCTTTATGGCTGTGTGCGGGCTTTCCCTAGATGAGGTGAGCAGGGGCTACTCTTCAATGAGGTGCACGGACTTGTCATTGCGGGGGCTTCTTTTTGTTGTTGTTGTTGTTGCAGAGCACGGGCCCTAGGCACACAGGCTTCAGTAGTTGCAGCACGTGGGCTCAGTAGTTGTGGCTCACGGGCTCTAGAGCACAGGGTCAGTAGTTCTGGTGCACGGGCTTAGTTGCTCCACGGCATGTGGTATCTTCCTAGACCAGGGATCGAACCTGTGTCCCCTGAATTGGCAGGCAGATTCTTAACCACTGCGCCACCAGGGAAGTCCCCTCCCTGATTTCTAATGCCTCAGTTTCTCTGGAATAAACTTAGCTCCCTCTCTATTGTGTCAGACTCCCTAGCCCTGGGGTCCATTTCCCTGACTCTGGTTAACAACCACAAACCTGGGGAAACTTGCATCCAGGCTTCATACAAAGATACAAGGTAAGGCTAACCAGAATAAAACTGCCTGTGCAGTCTACAGACCCTTAAATTTTCCTGGTTGTCACCTTTCCAGTCTCAAGTCACAGACTCATACAGAGATTACCAGGAGGCATCCTGATTCAAACTTTGCTTCCTTTGGCAGATCCCTACTGCCCAGGCTAAGAGTAAGTACAAATGAGGCTATGATCAAGGATCTCTCCTTAATTCTTGAAGATATCACAGAATCTGCTGCTAAAGCAATATCTGCCCAACAAAAATCCCTAGACTCTCTGGTCAAAGTTGTTCTTGATAATAGGAGAGTCCCTGACTATCTTTTGCTGAGCAAGGAGGTAATTGTGCTGTAGCCCATACCACTTGCTACACTTAGACTGACACTTCTGGGAAAGTTGAGACTCAATCACATAAGACCATTGGATAAGCCAGTTGACTTTAAAAAGTGACTCCTTCTGGACTTCTCTAGTGGTCCGGTGGTTAAGAATCCACCTTCCAATGCAGGGGATGTGGGTTCGAGCCCTGGTCAGGGAACTAAGATCCTACGTGCCGCAGGGTAACTAAGCCTGCATGCCACAACTAGAAGAGCCTGCACACCGCAATTAAGACCTGACACAGCCATAAATAAATAAATAGATAGATTAAATCTTTTTTTAAAAGTAACCCCTTCAATAGGGTCTTTCTTTGACTTACATGATTCTGATTGGTTTGGGTCTTGGGGACCATGGTTCTCAAATGTGCTCCAGACACTCCTGCTTATAAAAATCATAGTTGTCTCCTGGTGTACTGTATTTTCTCAGAAGTTTTTTTTTTTTTATTTATTTTTTATTTTTGGCTGCTTTTGGGTCTTCGTTGCTGCACGAGGGCTTTTCTCTGGTTGCTACTCTTCATTGTGGTGCAGAGGCTTCTCATTGCGGTGGCTTCTCTTGTTGGGAGCACAGGCTCTAGGCGCGCGGGCTTCAGGAGTTGTGGCGCACGGGCTTCAGTAGTTGAGGCTCACGGGCTCTAGAGCGCAGGCTCAGTAGTTGTGGCACATGCGCTTAGTTGCTCCACAGCATGTGGGATCTTCCCGGACCAGGGATAGAACCCGTGTCTCCTGTATTGGCAGGCGGATTCTTAACCACGGCGCCACCAGGGAAGCCCTCAGAAGTTTTAAACGCATATTTGCAACTGCTAACCACCAAGCTAATGATTTCCCTAAGACTAGAATCTCAGAAGAGGATCAAAGAGAAAGACCGACTTAAAGAAAGTGAACACGATACAGCATTGTCAACTGTGAATAAATACCACACAGAGACTCAGCAAAAACTTCGAGAATTCCAGAGTTTAGTTGGGAATAGCACTAAAGCCTGAACAATTTTTTTTTTTTTTAAATCACATCTCTCAGGCTGAGAGTCTGATCAAAATGAGGCATTGTTTAAAACAAGACAACAGGGACTTCCCGTTTCTGGGGGCCTAGAAGGGAAGCATCCGGGAGTGGCTGTTTCCCTCTAGGTTATTCCTTCTTCAGCTGTCTGGAGGGCACCAATACCTCTGCTGAAATACTAGGGCGAAAACTATTTCCTGATTTTCTAATTCTACAGAATGTTCTGTATTTATGTGTAACTTAGACAAAAAAAGCGGGGGAGCTAGTGAGGTAAAATGGGAAGATATAGATCTTGTATAACTAGTATTAGCCTACCTAGTTAAACAAATCTCGAGGTGAACTGAATCATCCAGAGAATTTGTTTGCAAGTAACACATGCATCCAACTGGCAGCACATTCCTTGAGGAATTCAGTGAGCCCAGTGGGCAGAAGCAGAATGCATGAAACTATTTGAGGGTCTGTCCTTATTATATTTCCAATAGGTTTGCCTTGATTGCTTATTCTTCCTGCCAAAACGATCATGTGGGTAAGATGTCTGTTACTGCTAAAGAGATCTAGACATACTTTACATTGACATGATGAACCACAATCCCTTTCTTTCTGTGCCAGCTTTATCTTTTTTGTCATTAAGTTCTATGTTGGTCATCAATGAAACTGCAGGTTGACAGAGTACAGTTTGATCTGAGAGGTTAGTAAAAACTCTTGGTTTCAGATTGGCCTGAGTATGAAGCCAGAGAATTGTAGGAATGTCAGAGCAATAGATGGGGACAGAGGTCAGCCCCCGAGAGACAGGATGATCTGGCCACCAGAATGTACTCTCCACAAAGACAAAGATTTGTGTCTCTTTTGTACACTGATATATCCCAAATGCCTAGAGCAATGCCTGGTGTGTAGTAGGTGCTCAATAAACCATGGTGGAGAGGCTGAGTGGATGGGTCAGTGAGAACATTAGCATTTCAAGGCGGGGAAAGAAGGTTGGCTAGTGTGGATGTGGGGTGGAAATAGAAAATGTAGGATGGTGGAGAAGGCACAAGGGCTTTCAGGACATAAAGAAGTGACAATGGATTGGGAGCATATTACTTAGGGCCTGAGATTTGAAAGGGAACCGGTGCAGGGAGAGAGAAGCACTAACAAGATATGCTTAGCTGTGTTAGATGGCTGCTTCTATCGATGTGCAGGATAAGAAAAACTGAATGATAAACTAGAGGTACTGGTAATAATACCATTTGTCTTTCAAGACAGCTCAAATGGCAACTCCTTCTGACGGCCTTTGCTGAGGGGTCAGCCCTGAAGTGAACAGTTTTCCTCTATTAGTTATTAGTGTATGTGTCTTACGCCTTTCTTAGGGTAAATTTCAAGAAAGTCAAGCCTGTCATGTAGCTAGTTAAATGGCAGGAAGGGAAACTGAACCCTCCAAGTCCAAAAAACCTCAGATTTGGCCATGAAAAATGACTTGGAAATAAGCGACTCAGGCTTATGCTTTGGTAGTAAATCTCTTTCTTTACCCTTATCTCTGGCAAATACACATGACCGTTCTGTTAATTGCAAATGAATGCTCTGTTAATTGCCTATTCATAGCCTTTGACCATTTCTCTACTGGGTTTTTAAGAATCTATATATTCCAGATACTGAACTTTGTTGGTTATATTTCTTGCAAATATATTCTTCCTGTTTGTATCTCGTCTTACTTTTTTCTGATTTTTGAAGGTAACTGTCATGCCTATACTGTAGTTAGTAGATGGTAAGCTCTTTGAAAGCAAGGGATAGATGTCCTGATTTTCTCATTTTCTAGGAAGCACCTTTATGTTTTACTGCTTACAAAATGCTTGTTAGGGCTTCCCTGGCGGCGCAGTGGTTAAGAATCCGCCTGCCAATGCAGGGGACACGGGTTCGAGCCCTGGTCTGGGAAGATCCCACATGCCATGGAGCAACTAAGCCCGTGTACCGCAGCTACTGAGCCTGCGCTCTAGAGCCCGCGAGCCACAACTACTGGAGCCTGTGTGCCTAGAGCCCGTGCTCCGCAAAAGAGAAGCCACCGCAATGCACCATAACGAAGAGTAGCCCCCCACTCGCTGCAACTAGAGAAAGCTTGCACACAGCAACGAAGACCCAGTGCAGCCAAAAATAAATAAATTTATTTTAAAAATGCTTGTTGGGCTTCCCTGGTGGCGCAGTGGTTGGGAGTCCGCCTGCCGATGCAGGGGACATGGGTTCGTGGCCCGGTCTGGGAAGATCCCACATGCCGCGAAGCGGCTGGGCCGGTGAGCCATGGCCGCTGAGCCTGCGCGTCCAGTGCTCCGTAGCGGGAGAGGCCACGACAGTGAGACGTCTGCGTACAGCAAAAAAAAAAAAAAAAAAAAAAAAAAAAAAAAAAATTTAAAATGCTTGTTAATGTTCATAAGTGAAAAAATATATATATATAAATAAAAATATATTTAAAAAATATATATAGGTAAGGAGTAAGCCAAGAGAATAAAAACTGACAAAGCAGTATTTAGTAAACACTGATGTGACTAATGCAAAGATAAATCACAAAGAAAATGCATGTCAGAGCTTAATATACTCACATCGCTCTAAGTAGCGTTCAGTCCATGAGTTGATAAGAAAGGGGGGTGGGAATTTGTTGAGGCAGCCTCAGGAATTCCTTTCCATTTTCCCAGGCAGCGTCAGAAGCAGATATATCACTTCCGTAGCATTTAAATCCTCATCAAATTTATATTCCACCAAATCTGAGTTTACAGAGTCTGAAACGCCAGGACCAAGCTTGGAAATCCTTTTTTAGCAAGCGCCAAAAGCTTGCCTGAAGCTTACACGTGGCTGAAGCTTACACGTGGCTGAATTTAAGCCAGTAGGAGCTGCCTACACCAGGTGTGGTTAATACTGAAAGCAGGGCAAGAACTGAAGCCTTACACACCCCTTTCTAGTTAATTTTCTTCAAACAATACCAAAAAAAGTTGCAGGTGCATTCTCTCCCAGCTCCACCCACAGTTGCTGCTGTTCAGAGTTCTTAAGGTATGAAATTGTGGCACCAATTTTTGGGAGAACAGTGGTGGTAAACTTCCTTTCTCTGGTACTCCTCCCCACGCCCTACACGTTGTTGCATAGATTTATCTATGTCTATATATTTTAAAATTATTCCAGCTTCACCACTTAGTATGTACATTTGGGTAACTGCTTAAGGTTTCCGTGCTTGTTTTCCCATCCATAAATACACACACACACATACATGAATAATGGACTACTCAACCACATAAAAGAATGAAATAATGCCATTTGCAGCAATATAGATGCAACTAGAGATTATCATACTAAGTGAAGTCAGAAAGAGAAAGACAAATACCATATACCACTTATATGTGGAATCTAAAATATGACACAAATGAACCTCTCTACGAAGCAGAAACAGAGTCACCACAGGAGAACAGACTTGTGTTTGCCAAGGGGGACAGGCGTGGGAGAGGGATGGATTAGGAGTTCGGGATTAGTAGATGCAAACTATTACATATAGAACGGATGGACGAGCTCCTACTGTACAGCACAGGGAACTATATTCAATGTCCTGGGATAAACCATAATGGAAAAGAATATAAAAAAGAATGGGGCTTCCCTGGTGGCGCAGTGGTTGACAGTCCGCCTGCCGATGCAGGAGATACTGGTTCGTGCCCCAGTCCGGGAAGATCCCACATGGCACGGAGTGGCTGGGCCCGTGAGCCATGACCGCTGAGCCTGCGCGTCCGGAGCCTGTGCTCCACAGGAGAGGCCACCACAGCGGGAGGAGGCCCGCCTAC
>NC_041230.1:39281672-39361613 GCF_002837175.3 Physeter macrocephalus | reverse complement strand
ATTTATTTATTTTTGGCTGCATTGGGTCTTTATGGCTGTGTGCGGGCTTTCCCTAGATGAGGTGAGCAGGGGCTACTCTTCAATGAGGTGCACGGACTTGTCATTGCGGGGGCTTCTTTTTGTTGTTGTTGTTGTTGCAGAGCACGGGCCCTAGGCACACAGGCTTCAGTAGTTGCAGCACGTGGGCTCAGTAGTTGTGGCTCACGGGCTCTAGAGCACAGGGTCAGTAGTTCTGGTGCACGGGCTTAGTTGCTCCACGGCATGTGGTATCTTCCTAGACCAGGGATCGAACCTGTGTCCCCTGAATTGGCAGGCAGATTCTTAACCACTGTGCCACCAGGGAAGTCCCCTCCCTGATTTCTAATGCCTCAGTTTCTCTGGAATAAACTTAGCTCCCTCTCTATTGTGTCAGACTCCCTAGCCCTGGGGTCCATTTCCCTGACTCTGGTTAACAACCACAAACCTGGGGAAACTTGCATCCAGGCTTCATACAAAGATACAAGGTAAGGCTAACCAGAATAAAACTGCCTGTGCAGTCTACAGACCCTTAAATTTTCCTGGTTGTCACCTTTCCAGTCTCAAGTCACAGACTCATACAGAGATTACCAGGAGGCATCCTGATTCAAACTTTGCTTCCTTTGGCAGATCCCTACTGCCCAGGCTAAGAGTAAGTACAAATGAGGCTATGATCAAGGATCTCTCCTTAATTCTTGAAGATATCACAGAATCTGCTGCTAAAGCAATATCTGCCCAACAAAAATCCCTAGACTCTCTGGTCAAAGTTGTTCTTGATAATAGGAGAGTCCCTGACTATCTTTTGCTGAGCAAGGAGGTAATTGTGCTGTAGCCCATACCACTTGCTACACTTAGACTGACACTTCTGGGAAAGTTGAGACTCAATCACATAAGACCATTGGATAAGCCAGTTGACTTTAAAAAGTGACTCCTTCTGGACTTCTCTAGTGGTCCGGTGGTTAAGAATCCACCTTCCAATGCAGGGGATGTGGGTTCGAGCCCTGGTCAGGGAACTAAGATCCTACGTGCCGCAGGGTAACTAAGCCTGCATGCCACAACTAGAAGAGCCTGCACACCGCAATTAAGACCTGACACAGCCATAAATAAATAAATAGATAGATTAAATCTTTTTTTAAAAGTAACCCCTTCAATAGGGTCTTTCTTTGACTTACATGATTCTGATTGGTTTGGGTCTTGGGGACCATGGTTCTCAAATGTGCTCCAGACACTCCTGCTTATAAAAATCATAGTTGTCTCCTGGTGTACTGTATTTTCTCAGAAGTTTTTTTTTTTTTATTTATTTTTTATTTTTGGCTGCTTTTGGGTCTTCGTTGCTGCACGAGGGCTTTTCTCTGGTTGCTACTCTTCATTGTGGTGCAGAGGCTTCTCATTGCGGTGGCTTCTCTTGTTGGGAGCACAGGCTCTAGGCGCGCGGGCTTCAGGAGTTGTGGCGCACGGGCTTCAGTAGTTGAGGCTCACGGGCTCTAGAGCGCAGGCTCAGTAGTTGTGGCACATGCGCTTAGTTGCTCCACAGCATGTGGGATCTTCCCGGACCAGGGATAGAACCCGTGTCTCCTGTATTGGCAGGCGGATTCTTAACCACGGCGCCACCAGGGAAGCCCTCAGAAGTTTTAAACGCATATTTGCAACTGCTAACCACCAAGCTAATGATTTCCCTAAGACTAGAATCTCAGAAGAGGATCAAAGAGAAAGACCGACTTAAAGAAAGTGAACACGATACAGCATTGTCAACTGTGAATAAATACCACACAGAGACTCAGCAAAAACTTCGAGAATTCCAGAGTTTAGTTGGGAATAGCACTAAAGCCTGAACAATTTTTTTTTTTTTTAAATCACATCTCTCAGGCTGAGAGTCTGATCAAAATGAGGCATTGTTTAAAACAAGACAACAGGGACTTCCCGTTTCTGGGGGCCTAGAAGGGAAGCATCCGGGAGTGGCTGTTTCCCTCTAGGTTATTCCTTCTTCAGCTGTCTGGAGGGCACCAATACCTCTGCTGAAATACTAGGGCGAAAACTATTTCCTGATTTTCTAATTCTACAGAATGTTCTGTATTTATGTGTAACTTAGACAAAAAAAGCGGGGGAGCTAGTGAGGTAAAATGGGAAGATATAGATCTTGTATAACTAGTATTAGCCTACCTAGTTAAACAAATCTCGAGGTGAACTGAATCATCCAGAGAATTTGTTTGCAAGTAACACATGCATCCAACTGGCAGCACATTCCTTGAGGAATTCAGTGAGCCCAGTGGGCAGAAGCAGAATGCATGAAACTATTTGAGGGTCTGTCCTTATTATATTTCCAATAGGTTTGCCTTGATTGCTTATTCTTCCTGCCAAAACGATCATGTGGGTAAGATGTCTGTTACTGCTAAAGAGATCTAGACATACTTTACATTGACATGATGAACCACAATCCCTTTCTTTCTGTGCCAGCTTTATCTTTTTTGTCATTAAGTTCTATGTTGGTCATCAATGAAACTGCAGGTTGACAGAGTACAGTTTGATCTGAGAGGTTAGTAAAAACTCTTGGTTTCAGATTGGCCTGAGTATGAAGCCAGAGAATTGTAGGAATGTCAGAGCAATAGATGGGGACAGAGGTCAGCCCCCGAGAGACAGGATGATCTGGCCACCAGAATGTACTCTCCACAAAGACAAAGATTTGTGTCTCTTTTGTACACTGATATATCCCAAATGCCTAGAGCAATGCCTGGTGTGTAGTAGGTGCTCAATAAACCATGGTGGAGAGGCTGAGTGGATGGGTCAGTGAGAACATTAGCATTTCAAGGCGGGGAAAGAAGGTTGGCTAGTGTGGATGTGGGGTGGAAATAGAAAATGTAGGATGGTGGAGAAGGCACAAGGGCTTTCAGGACATAAAGAAGTGACAATGGATTGGGAGCATATTACTTAGGGCCTGAGATTTGAAAGGGAACCGGTGCAGGGAGAGAGAAGCACTAACAAGATATGCTTAGCTGTGTTAGATGGCTGCTTCTATCGATGTGCAGGATAAGAAAAACTGAATGATAAACTAGAGGTACTGGTAATAATACCATTTGTCTTTCAAGACAGCTCAAATGGCAACTCCTTCTGACGGCCTTTGCTGAGGGGTCAGCCCTGAAGTGAACAGTTTTCCTCTATTAGTTATTAGTGTATGTGTCTTACGCCTTTCTTAGGGTAAATTTCAAGAAAGTCAAGCCTGTCATGTAGCTAGTTAAATGGCAGGAAGGGAAACTGAACCCTCCAAGTCCAAAAAACCTCAGATTTGGCCATGAAAAATGACTTGGAAATAAGCGACTCAGGCTTATGCTTTGGTAGTAAATCTCTTTCTTTACCCTTATCTCTGGCAAATACACATGACCGTTCTGTTAATTGCAAATGAATGCTCTGTTAATTGCCTATTCATAGCCTTTGACCATTTCTCTACTGGGTTTTTAAGAATCTATATATTCCAGATACTGAACTTTGTTGGTTATATTTCTTGCAAATATATTCTTCCTGTTTGTATCTCGTCTTACTTTTTTCTGATTTTTGAAGGTAACTGTCATGCCTATACTGTAGTTAGTAGATGGTAAGCTCTTTGAAAGCAAGGGATAGATGTCCTGATTTTCTCATTTTCTAGGAAGCACCTTTATGTTTTACTGCTTACAAAATGCTTGTTAGGGCTTCCCTGGCGGCGCAGTGGTTAAGAATCCGCCTGCCAATGCAGGGGACACGGGTTCGAGCCCTGGTCTGGGAAGATCCCACATGCCATGGAGCAACTAAGCCCGTGTACCGCAGCTACTGAGCCTGCGCTCTAGAGCCCGCGAGCCACAACTACTGGAGCCTGTGTGCCTAGAGCCCGTGCTCCGCAAAAGAGAAGCCACCGCAATGCACCATAACGAAGAGTAGCCCCCCACTCGCTGCAACTAGAGAAAGCTTGCACACAGCAACGAAGACCCAGTGCAGCCAAAAATAAATAAATTTATTTTAAAAATGCTTGTTGGGCTTCCCTGGTGGCGCAGTGGTTGGGAGTCCGCCTGCCGATGCAGGGGACATGGGTTCGTGGCCCGGTCTGGGAAGATCCCACATGCCGCGAAGCGGCTGGGCCGGTGAGCCATGGCCGCTGAGCCTGCGCGTCCAGTGCTCCGTAGCGGGAGAGGCCACGACAGTGAGACGTCTGCGTACAGCAAAAAAAAAAAAAAAAAAAAAAAAAAAAAAAAAAAAATTTAAAATGCTTGTTAATGTTCATAAGTGAAAAAATATATATATATAAATAAAAATATATTTAAAAAATATATATAGGTAAGGAGTAAGCCAAGAGAATAAAAACTGACAAAGCAGTATTTAGTAAACACTGATGTGACTAATGCAAAGATAAATCACAAAGAAAATGCATGTCAGAGCTTAATATACTCACATCGCTCTAAGTAGCGTTCAGTCCATGAGTTGATAAGAAAGGGGGGTGGGAATTTGTTGAGGCAGCCTCAGGAATTCCTTTCCATTTTCCCAGGCAGCGTCAGAAGCAGATATATCACTTCCGTAGCATTTAAATCCTCATCAAATTTATATTCCACCAAATCTGAGTTTACAGAGTCTGAAACGCCAGGACCAAGCTTGGAAATCCTTTTTTAGCAAGCGCCAAAAGCTTGCCTGAAGCTTACACGTGGCTGAAGCTTACACGTGGCTGAATTTAAGCCAGTAGGAGCTGCCTACACCAGGTGTGGTTAATACTGAAAGCAGGGCAAGAACTGAAGCCTTACACACCCCTTTCTAGTTAATTTTCTTCAAACAATACCAAAAAAAGTTGCAGGTGCATTCTCTCCCAGCTCCACCCACAGTTGCTGCTGTTCAGAGTTCTTAAGGTATGAAATTGTGGCACCAATTTTTGGGAGAACAGTGGTGGTAAACTTCCTTTCTCTGGTACTCCTCCCCACGCCCTACACGTTGTTGCATAGATTTATCTATGTCTATATATTTTAAAATTATTCCAGCTTCACCACTTAGTATGTACATTTGGGTAACTGCTTAAGGTTTCCGTGCTTGTTTTCCCATCCATAATATGAGGATACTAATTCTGTTTACCTCATAGGGTTGCTGTGACAATTGAAAAAGAATACAAAGCACTTAGAACAGTGCCTAGCACGTAGTTAGCACCCTTTACATGCTGTTATTGCAAAAGTAAAGCAGGTTCGTTCTAACAGCTTTATTAACACAAAGGAGGTCTAAGAAAAAGTTCACCTTTCCCCTCTGCCTCTACCCTCTTGCCATCTCTTACTTACCTAAGGAAACTGGTAACGGTTTCATGTGATCATTCCACATCTTTTTTTCCCCTCATACCAATATACTGCAAATCTACCTACATATATGGAGTTTTTCTTTTTTTTAATAAAAGTGGATTCACATTCACTCATTTTATCATTTAATGATATATGCTGGATATCTTTCAGGGTGACTATGTGTAGCTAACTCATTCTTGTTAAGAGCATAATATTCTGTAGTATGTGAGTATCGTAATTTATTCACATGTGCTCCAGAAATAGATAATCGGGGTTATATCTAATTTTTGCCAATGACTAGAATGGTTCAGTACACATCCTTGCTCTTCCATCCTGATGCTTTCAGTCTGTAGGACACAGTCCCCAAAGTTGGACAACTAGATCAAAGATTTATGTGCCTTTAAAATGTTTAAAGATTCAGCCTGATTACCTTCCCTAAAGGCTGATGCAACTCATATTCCCACCAGCAAGGCGCCAGTTTTCCTGAAATCTTAATTGCCCTTGATGTTATTTGTCTTAAATTGTTTTGCCAATTGATCAGTAAATAATGATGTCTCATTTTTTTTTATTTTTTTGCTGCACCACGTGGCGTGTGTGATCTTAGTTCCCTGACCAGAGATCGAACCCGTGCCCACTGCAGTGGAAGTGTGGAGTCTTAACCACTGGACTGCCAGGGAAGTCCCATGCCTTATTTTAATTTGCTTTTCCTTGCAGGCCTGTCAGAGCACCTTCTCATTTGTTTATTGTTGTTTGCAATTTCCTTCCCTGAATCATGTGTTCATATCCTTGACTTTTTCTTCTATTGCATTGTCTTTTCCTAATTATTTGTAGGCATTCTTTGGGATTTTAACTCTTTGTGATGAGTTCTGGATATCTTCTCCTGATTGTCTTTTGATTCTGTTTATGGTACCTTTCGTTAAATACAAATTTTTGATGTTTATGTGGCTTTATCTCTCAGGCTTTTCCTTCATGGTTTCTGAATCTCTAGTCTTTCTTAAAATGTAGCCTCTGTCCAGAGATTATACAAATTCTCCCTTTCATCCCATACTTTTTTTTTTAAGGTTTTAAAAATAACATTTATGTCGTAAAAGTTAACATGTGCATAATAGGAAACCAAAAAACATTAGAAGCAAAAAACAAAGTTATCCATAATCACAAATAGTTTACTGTTTGATGTGTCCTTCTAGGTCTCGTTTATGTAGGTAGCTACACCACTAAGCATCCATTTTTATGTAAATAAGACCATACAGTTATGTATCATGCTTTTTCACACATCACGAATATCTACCTACCATTTCAAAGTCCCAAAGCTATGAGTATTTTGACAACCAAGAATATACTACACCAACTCAGTCTGGAAGGGAAAAATGTAATCCTGCCTTTCTTGGCGACAAAAATTTCATAAAAGACAAAAATGTCAACAGGCCTCTAGATAAACATATTGGCAAGAGTTATGATTAAAATACTGCAGTCCCTTAATGTTCAATTAAAAATGAGACATAGGGCTTCCCTGGTGGCTCAGTGGTTGAGAGTTCGCCTGCCGATGCAGGGGACACAGGTTCGTGCCCCGGTCCGGGAAGATCCCACATGCCGCGGAGCGGCTAGGCCCGTGAGTCATGGCTGCTGAGCCTGCGCGTCCGGAGCCTGTGCTCCGCAACGGGAGAGGCCGCAGCAGTGAGAGGCCAGTGTACCGCAAAAAAAAAAAAAAAAAAGAGAGAGAGAGAGACATAAAGCAACAGAGTGCACAATGCATCCTATACTATTCTTTTTTTTTGGTGGGTTTTTTTTTTTTTGAATTTTTGAATTTTATTTTATTTTTTTATACAGCAGGTTCTTATTAGTCATCAATTTTATCCACATCAGTGTATACATGTCAACCCCAATCGCCCAAGTCATCACACCACCCCCACCCCCCAACCGGCTGCTTTCCCCCCTTGGTGTCCATATGTTTGTTCTCTACATCTGTGTTTCAATTTCTGCCCTGCAAACCGGTTCATCTGTACCATTTTTCTAGGTTCCATATATATGCGTTTATATACGATATTTGTTTTTCTCTTTCTGACTTACTTGACTCTGTATGACAGTCTCTAGATCCATCCACGTCTCAAGAAATGACCCAATTTTGTTCCTTTTTACAGCTGAGTAATATTCCATTGTATATATGTACCAAATCTTCTTTATCCATTCATCTGTTGATGGGCATTTAGGTTGCTTCCATGACCTGGCTATTGTAAATAGTGCTGCAATGAAAATTGGGGTGCATGTGTCTTTTTGAATTATGGTTTTCTCTGGGTATATGCCCAGTAGTGGGATTGCTGGATCATACGGTAATTCTATTTTTGGAACTTCCTTACTGTTCTCCATAGTGGCTGTATCAATTTACATTCCCATCAACAGTGCAAGAGGGTTCCCTATCCCATACTATTCTAATAGTTTCATTTTTTAAAATGTAGACCTTTAATCTGCCAGCAAATTGTTGCTGTATGTGGTGTGTTAGTGAAATAGTTAAAACCCAAAACGTTAATACAATAGGCACACTGAAAAGCGCACAAGTTCTAAGTGAATTTTCACAAACTGAATACATACTTGTGTAATCTGCACCCAGATCAAGAAATAGAATACGGCCAGCACCCCAAAAGCCCATTTGTCCCCTTCCAGTCACTATCCCCTGATGGAGGGTAACTGCTATACTGACTTCTAACACCTTACATTAGTTTTCTAAGGGGATAATTTTATTTTCATTCAGATGGCTGCTTAAGTAAGCCAACACCATTTATTAAATTAGCTGCTATTTTCCCAGTGAGTTAAAAGGAGAAAATATATTTTTTGATGCAGTGGATGGATTGCATAACCCAATGTCTAACAAAGTCACGTCTTCCATTATGGATCCCAGCTGGGCTCCCCTGTAGCCGGAGCTTTGCTGGTTGGTGATCGATTTTCTCCATGTTCCTTGTGTGTGTCTAAATAGTTAGAAAAGCACTGATCCTACTGCCCACTCAGAGAGGACATCCTTCAACTATGCCATGAAGGAGGCCGCCGTAGAGGCTTTGAGGAGGAAAGGATGGGCGGTCACTGTGTCGGACCTATATGCCATGAACTTCAATCCCGTCATCTCCAGAAACAATATCACAGGTGGGAGCAGCTCTCCCCTTTAATTAGGTCTTTGTGGAACTTCTCGCCTGTGGGTTCTCTGGCCCCGCCTTGGCCCCTCTAGCGTCAGCCTCTCTTTTTCCTCTCTGCAGGTAAACCGGAGGACCCCGGGAACTCTCAGTATCCTGCCGAGTCTGTTCTACCTTATAAAGAAGGCCGTCTGAGCCCAGATATTGTGGCCGAACAAAAGAAGCTGCAAGCCACAGACCTTGTGATTTTTCAGGTGTGGTTAAGACATCAAAAGGGGTGTTGGGACACTTGCGTTCTTTTTGTCCTAGACCTGGCACCTAATTAGCTATGTAATCTTAGGAAAGTAACAGCCACTTGACCGCATTCTCTGTAGAGAAGGGTGATTACTTCAAAGGCGCAGTATTACACAGATTTACAGACGTCGTGAATCTGGCTGTATTACTCTTTGAAAATATGACTGTGAAGGCAGAGATGACATGTGAGCCTTGAGCTTTTTTTCCCCAGTATGTTTAATCTTTTTCTTCAGTTACTTATTTCTTGTGGACTCACTCAAGTTTGCAATTCTCCCCCACCCCCATCTCCATAAGCATCCTGAAAATAGTTTGTGGAGCTGCTATCTGGAGGATTTGGACTCCATAGAAAGTACAATTAATTAATCTCCCTGAAGGGTCACTGAAAACGAGATACCTGAATTGGGCAGAGAACGATATTCACATCCCCGTGGATACCCTGCAGACAGTACATGGAGCCACTGCCACCAGTGGAGATGGAAAGCACTGCCTTCTTATTCTGTAAAAGAAAAGTCATTACCTTCCACATCTCCTTGGTGGCAGGAAGTTAATGAAACAGCCCCAGGGAAAATAACACAAAGGTCCCCCTCCCATCTGCTGTTTATGTTACTTCATACATTGGCTCCTCTGAGCCTCACAGTATGACTCTGCAGAAGTACCAGCCTGGAAGATGGTACGCAGAGGGGCAGGCCCAGGATTCCATACTTCTGGATGTGGCAAATCAGGTGAAGGTTGTCATGGTAACACAAAATCAGTGCTGACTGCTGGTGCCTAGGTGGAGTTATTTGTTGTTTTTTATCTATCTCCCCGCACTGCTAGGCATGTATCTAGGCTTGTAATCCAGGAGCTCTCAAAATATTTCTTGTATAGTTTTGGGTGTCTGCAAAATGAAGACAGACTGACTTTTTTATTATGGACAATTTCAAACATACATAAAGAAGAGAAAATAGTATAATGATGCATCCACCATCCAGCTTTAACTCTCAGTATCCCCTCACCCCTGTTTTTTCCTGGAGTGTTTTAAAGAAAATCCTGAACATCATGTCAAAATATCTATGGGGCTTCCCGGCTGGTGCAGTGGTTGAGAGTCCGCCTGCCGATGCAGGGGACACGGGTTCGTGCCCTGGTCCGGGAGGATCCCACATGCCGCGGAGCGGCTGGGCCCGTGAGCCATGGCCGCTGAGCCTGAGCGTCCGGAGCCTGTGCTCCGCAAAGGGAGAGGCCACAACAGTGAGAGGCCCGCATACCACAAAAAAAAAAAAAAAAAAAAAAAAGAAATCTTTGAAAATACCTATTAAAAATTTTGGGAGAGACATGCCTCTCTCCCAAAGGGACCTGGAGCCTGATTTTGGTATCTAATTGTGCTCAAAACTCTGCCTCAGGACAGAATCTACCTAGAATCCAGGTGTTAGAAAAGCAGAACCATCAACCTACCCGGAAAGGTCCCTTGTCATACACAGCAGCATAGGAGTAAGCAAACTCCCCTATGAGCGCTTACTCAAACCAGCCTTTCAGGATGGCAGGGACTCCAAACCACTGCAGGGGGAACTGTGGGACAGAGGACAAAGAGGTCAGATGGGGAACACCCCCAAAATAGAAGACTTAGGGTGCTTAGCTGCTGCCCATGATGTCACAGAGGGGCGAACTTTCTTCAGGACCTGTCATCATCCCTTCTGGAGGAGTTAGCACATTCAAGAAAAGAAAATTTTAAAGAAAAGAAAATTATTGTCCTTGGTCAGTCAACTTGACACTCCTGTTTCTGCCTAAAATACAAATGTTGGGTGGGTGTGAAGAAAGCCACACGCAATAAGATTTGCTTCTATGAAATCACGTTTGGCAGCAAAGTTTGAACAGCAAGGATTGCAGGCAAAGTTGGCTTCAGTGTGTGTTGCCTAAATCAATATTTTCCCAAGAGCTTGCTTTTGTGGGTGTGGTTTCAAAAATATGAAACCTGTACCTTGTGCTCACGGATTTAAAATCCTATCATTTAGAATAAACAGAACCACTCACATATGCACACAAATAATCAGTGTGACTTAAGTTCATCAGGGAATTGCCATGAGAAAGACCTATTGGGCCTCTTGTCCTGGTAAAAGCTAAGCAAGGACATACCAGTATTTCTTCTTCTCCTTGACTCACTTAAAGGCAATGACAACAGGAACATGCCCAGAGGTTAAAAAACAAAACTAGGACAAAAAATTTTTAAGACTTGATAGGTCTCTCTTTAAGGGTGGTTGACCTACAGGAAAGGGGATAAGGAAGTAGAATTTTAGGACACGACTGAGAATCAGACCTGTATTCTCACCCTGAATCTGCCGGTAATTTGCCTCCTCAGTAAAAAGAGGGGCTTGAGGTATCTCTAGTAGCTTCTCACATTCTCACATTTATGATGCTCCAATTGTGAGGGGCCAGATCTGCAGCTTTTAGGATAAATGTGCAGGTTGTTTAGGCAAGTAGATTTGGTCCCTTGTGAATGTTCTGCAGTCAGGGCTGAAACAGAATTGGTTGGTTTGCCAGGTGTTAAAAGTTTACTCTCTCAAGTTGTTCTTGGAGGGACTTCCCTGGTGGTGCAGTGGTTAAGACTCCGCACTCCCAATGCAGGGGGCCTGGGTTCGATCTCTGGCCAGGGAACTAGATCCCACACACATGCCGCAACTAAGGAGCCCACCTGCTGCAACTAAGACCCAGTGAAACCAAATAAATAAATAAATATTTTTTTAAAAAAGAGACCACCTATAGGATTAGGGAATTAATATTAACACTGGAGAATAAATGGTAAGAATAATTTATTAAGACTTGTCTAGTAATGTGGGGAGGCAGAGAAATGCACATGTGCATGCCTTGGCAAGGGTCAGCTGCCAGGAAGCTGAAACTCACCCTTAGGTAATAGAACTTAGGGCACTTTTGGCAGAGAATGCCAGGCTGGCACAGTTTCAAGGTTTTCTTCGTTCAAAGAAGAGCACAGCTGAATAGGCTAAAATAGGTAACAACTAGGAACAGAAAGCACAAGGTGAAAGGGTGGAGCTATGAACTAATTTTCCAGGGTGCCTCAGGCCTCCACATCAGGGTGTCCTGTTGGGAAACCCAGATTAACTTTTGTTGTTTGTATATGGTACAAGGTCTGTGGGGTTTGATCTGTGACTCACCTCTGTGCTTTGTGTATCCCCAGAGTGGCACTCTGCATTTCTGTGGCTTCCAAGTCTTGGAAACTCAACTGACATATAGCATTGGGCACACTCCCGAGGATGTCCGAATTCAGATCCTGGAAGGATGGAAGAAACGCCCGGAGAATATCTGGGATGAGATGCCACTGTATTTTGCTCCAAGTAGCCTCTTTGACCTAAACTTCCAGGCAGGATTCTTAATAAAAAGGAGGTACAGGATGAACAGAAAAATAAGAAATTTGGCCTTTCAGTGGGCCATCACTTGGGCAAGTCCATCCCGACAGACAACCAGATCAAAGCCAGAAAATAAGATTCACAAGACTTGATTTCCTTTCTAAAATATAGCCAAATCTAGATTTCTTTCTTGGGGTTCCTTGACTTGCTTTATTTAAGATTTGTGTTTTTCTTTTTCCACAAGGAATGGATAGAACAGACTATATTCATACAATTTTGTATAGTTTGGTTAAACATAACCGATTGTTTTTTTTTAAATTTATTAATTTATTAATTTATGGCTGCGTTGGGTCTTCGTTGCTGCATGTGGGCTTTCTGTAGTTGAGGCGAGTGGGGGCTACTCTTCATTGCGGTGCACGGGCTTCTCATTGCAGTGGCTTCGCCTGTGCAGCACGGGCCCTAGGTGCGTGGGCTTCAGTAGTTGTGGCACGCAGGCTCAGTAGTTGTGGCACGTGGGCTCTAGAGCGCAGGCTTAGTAGTGGTGCACGGGCTTAGTAGTAGTTGTGGCACGCAGGCTCAGTAGTTGTGGCACGTGGGCTCTAGAGCGCAGGCTTAGTAGTGGTGCACGGGCTTAGTTGCTCCGTAGCACGTGGGATCTTCCCAGACCAGGGCTCGAACCTGTGTCCCCTGCATTGGCAGGCGGATTCTTAACCAGTACGCCACAAGGGAAGTCCCAAATGTAACCAACTGCTATCACGGCAAAATCTGATTAGGCTCAAAAGGCCTCAGGCTTAGGACATAAAGCCAGAGAGAAAGGTGTAGAAAGACCTCAGACAGTATTCTTTAAGGTCCTCTACACAATTTAATTCCTCTCTTTAGAGATATATTTTTAGGAATAAATCTGGCTAAAGAGCATCCAACTCCTCAATGATCTATTTTTCTTTTAATTGCCTCTCTGTGGTTTATGGCAGAAGGGAATTGCTCAGAGAAGGAAATGACGAAATCTGTCTGACCTAAGGGACTTGTTTAGTAATTACTACTCTCTGCTTGTTTGTGATATATATTGGCTTTAATTACTACACAATGACTATTATGCCTAATATGAGTGTCATTCTCCTTCAGCTTTTGTTGTTTCTATACAGTGCACACAGACACCTTGAAATGAAAAGCTAAAAAACCCTCTTTACTTCAATCTTCTAATTTAATGTCTGCAAATAAACCAACACTTCTAAGCACTACATCTGCTACAATGAATGAATTCACGAAAGGAAACAGTACTCCCAGTACCTAAAAACAGCTTGCCACAAACAGTACTTTATTTCAGATCCCTATAACTAACCTTCTGGAAGTTTTTCCTGTATCATTGCTAAACTGATGACTTGCCTTTTTTTTTTTTTTTTTTTTGTGGTATGCGGGCCTCTCACTGCTGTGGCCACTCCCTTTGCAGAGCACAGGCTCCGGACGCACAGGCTCAGCGGCCATGGCTCACGGGCCCAGCTGCTCCGCGGCATGTGAGATCTTCCCGGACGGGGGCACGAACCCGTGTCCCCTGCATCGGCAGGCGGATTCTCAACCACTGCGCCACCAGGGAAGCCCTGACTTGCCTTTTAAGGATGTGTTTTGGTGTCATGCATTTAGGGACAAAATTGTGAGCCCAGAGTTTCATTAACTTTGGTGAACAATTTTGGCGTAACGTTCTAACTTCCTATTTAAATGATTGAGGTGCATCTCTACTCACTGTTGGTGTAACTTAAGTAGAAAATGATGAAAGAACGCCCTCTTGTGGTGCATAGAAAGAAAACATGAGAAAAAGATGCAAAGCAAGGTTGCATGAAACTGGGAACAGCCTCTTATCTGCCAAGGAAATGATGGCGTCAGGCTGGAGAACCTCATGTGCCAGATGCCAGCAGGCACTGGGTATTCTTTCCACAATATCCACAATGGCAGATGGCTGGGTGCTTCAGTTTGAAAACATTTGAAAATATTTACTATTGCCTTTATCTTCACTGCAGTTTTATGTAAATTTCTAAAAGTTCCAAATGAAATGAATAAAATCCATTTCTACAAAACAGACCCACACTCACTGGTTTCAGAGAAGCTAGTGACAGAGGCATTCAGGCAAAAGTGGAATCTACTGGGGAAGAAGCGATCAGAGGATTCAGTGATAAATTGTGGCCAGAAGCCTATTTGGTGACTTGGCTTGAGAGCTTGCCCAATAGGGCTGCTTCATTCTGAATGGCAAGGGAACCTACTAAGATTCTCTCAGGGAATTTAAAGGACATTTAAGGAGATCCAGGAAAGAGTGGTATAGAAATCAAGAAAAACACAGAATGCAATAAATAAATGCCAAGGAGCAATATTTATTCTGATTTGCCTGATTTATTCTGATTCATCTAATCAATGGGCCAGGCATTCTTCTAGGCACTGGGAATACAGCAGACAAAATCCTAGCCTCATGAAGTCTGCATTCTAGTAAAGAATGAGAGAAGAACAAATGTCAGTCAGGTGGTGATAAATGCTAGGAAGGAAGAGCAGGGTAAGAGGGTTAGAGATGGGATACGAGTTTTATATAGGGTGATCAAGAAAGATCTCTCCTATAAGGTTATATTTGGACAAAGCCCTGATAAAGTGAGAGAGTGATACATGTAGGTCCCTGAAGGAAGAGCATGCCAGGAGTGATGTGAGTGCAAACCCATGAGGCAGCAGCATGATCAGTATGCTTTAGGGAGAGCAAGGAAGTTAGTGTGACTAAAGGACAGAAAGCAAGAGAGGGATAGGTCAAACACAAAGCTGGAATCAGAACACAAAGGGCATTACAAGCATTGTGAAATGTAGAGATAGGAAGTCACTAGAGGGTTTTGAGCAGAGGTGTAACATATGACTTATGTTTAAATCTGGCTGGTATGTGAAGAATCAAGTATAAGGGGCAATGATAGAAGCAGGGAGAATTGTTGGGAAGCTGTTATGACAATCTAGGCAACAAATGCTTTGGATCAAAGTGACAGCAATAGATGTATTGAGAAGTGGTTGGATTCTGGAAGTATTTCAAAGGTCAGAGTAACAGGATTTGATGATGGATTGGCTCAAGGTCAAAAAACAAACAAACGAACCCTCAAAGGTATTTTGGCTTAAACAATTGGAAGAATGGAGATTCCATTTGCTCAGATGGGGAAGAATCTGGAAAGAGTATTGGCGGTAGAAGTTGGGAGTGGGAAGGGGAGAATCAAAATTTCACTTCAGACATGTTATTTCTGAGATGCCTGTTAAGACTGTCAAGTAGATAGTTCGATAATAGGAACCTGGAGTTAAAGAAGTTATGGCTGGAGATACACATTCGGAAATTTTCAACACATAGTCTTATAAAACAATCTGACTGGATGAGCGCACCTAAAAATTGAGTTATGATAGAGAAGAGATCTGATGATTGACTTCTAGGGTTCTCCAATGTTAGGAGGTCAAGAAGACAAGAATGGAAAAGGCCAGTGAAGCAGGAGAGATGAATGCGGTGTGCTGAAAGCCAAGTGAAGAAAGTGTTTCAAACAGTGTCATATACTGTTGATAAACTGAGTGAAACAGCCCTCAGAATTGACTTTTGGGTGGCCATTGGTGATGCCGATGAGCTATTTCAGTAGAGCAGGGTGATAAAACCTGATTGGAATGGGTTCAAGAGGATGAAGGAGAGAAAGTGGAAACAGTATGTATGGGGGATGTGTGGTCAAAGAAAATTGTTTGATATTTTTAAGAGATGAGGGACATTACAGAAAATTTATAAACCAGTGGGTATGACTCAGAGAGAAAGGTTTTGATGCTGGAGAAAGAGGACAATTATATATGTATATGTATAACTGAATCACTTTGCTGTATACCTGAAACTAACACAACATAAAAACAATTATAATCCAATATAAAATAAAAATTAAATTAAAAAAAGAAAGAGGACAATTAAAGGAACAGGAGCATGTATTTGAAAAAGCAAAAGGATATGGATCCAGTGCACCAGAGGCAGAAGAGCAAAGTAGCAACAGAACTGGTACACTTATTAGGCACTTAGCTCCTGTGTGCCAGGAACTAAGTAGTTTTACACTGATTAATTTACTTAATTCTTATAACAACCCTAAGAGGATCATTCATTTTTCTTTCCACTTTATAAATAAAGAAATTGAGGAATGGAGAGCTTAAACAGTAGGTATAGGAGCCAGAACTTCACCCAAGCAGGCAAATCCAAGAGCCTATGCTTTTGGACTTCCCTGGCGGCACAGTGGTTAAGAATCCACCTGCCAATGCAGGGGACACGGGTTCAAGCCCTGGTCCAGGAAGATCCCACATGCCTCGGAACACCTAAGGCTGTGTGCCACAACTACTGAGCCTGCGCTCTAGAGCCCGCAAGCCACAACTACTGAGCCCATATGCCCTAGAGCCCGCGTGCCTAGAGCCCGTGCTCCACAACAAGAGAAGCTGCCACAATGAGAAGCCTGCGCACCACAACGAAGAGTAGCCCCCGCTCGCCACAGCTAGAGAAAGCCCGCGCGCAGCAACGAAGACCCAACGCAGCCAAAAGTAAATAAATAAGTAAATACATTTATTTTTTTAAAAAAAGAGCCTATGCTTTAAATACTATACAGGCAGGGACAATGACAACATGAAATAGAGCACAAGAGTAGTAATCAATTGTCTTCCTGAGAGAAAGACCATTAAGTGTTGCTGTCGAGAAACTATAGCTGCTTTTATACTTCTAGAGTCCCTCTGTGTCCTGAGCAGGGATAAATGATGTTCAGTTCTTTTACAGGCCTAATTATATGGCTGCTGAGAATTGTCTGCTCCTCACAAGATAATAGAGCAGGACTCTTACCAGCTTGGAGTAAAGCAGGACAGCTATCTCCCTTGTTCTGCACACTGTAACTTAAATTATGTAACCCAGGATTGCATCAGCCTTTCTGGCAGCCACTCATATGCAGTCCCATTTTCAGATCAGTCTTTTGCCCACATACGCTGTTTTTTGGACCCCAGTACTTTTGATATTTATACTTATTTTCATTTGGTTATTACTCCTTTCCAGTGCTGCTGAAGTCAATAAATGCCAAAAGACAACTTTTAAACATATTTAGAACAATGGCAGCATTGTTGTCACTTCAGACTCCTAAAGTGACAACTCATTTAGATATATACATTAGGATGTGTTAAAAAATTCAGTCACTTTCACAGAATCAACAGACACTGTCTATATTTGATAAGAAGGTATAAGCATACTGTTTAAAGCAGTGCTTCTGAAGCTTCAGTTATTTATATATCACATACATGATATTCATGTATCACCTGTATTAGTATTCATTTAGTATTTGTCTTTGACTCACATTTCCCCATACTCTAGTAAGTAGACACATTATATATTTTTCTAATGTACATCCAAACCTTATATATATATATGTTTAAAAATAATGTTTACCCATGTATCACCTGAAATCATTTTGGGTACCACTACTGATATATGTACTACATTCTGATATATATATATATGGAAATAACTTACAGAAAAATAAAAAGAGATTGCCTCTGGATGTGGGACTGAGGGCCGGAGAGACTTGGTTTTCATCAAAAGTACCTCCATAATACAAGATCTGTCACCACATGTATATATTGTTTTACTAAACATGAAACATTTAAACTAAGTAAAACAAACAAAAATTCTATTACATTAAGTCACTTGGCGCACTGCCTGGTACAATGTAACTATTCAAAAATATTTCTATATTTCATACCTTTTCCTACTGATTTTTTAAGTTCAATCACATACTCAATGTCGCTCAAAACTGACATTCATGGATATGACTTCATAAAATCTGAGGAAAAAAGACAGTTAACTACTACAAAATGAAAACTTTCAATGTTTTATTTTTGACTGCAGCTGTTTACAGAAATATAGTTGCAAGTATACAAATGTTCCAATAGAAGCAAAATATCTTTTTAATATTTAACAAGTTATCACAGATAGCTAAAAACATAGATGCAAATGAAATTCCCTCAGAGAATAAACTGAAAATATCTGGTGTCAGTGCTCTGAAATCCCAACTATGAAAGCCATATACACAAAAATGTAACCCTTACTTACATCATTGCAGGACAATGGAAGAAGGCAGTTCAGTGGTTGATCAGTGTGCTCAAGCAAATAAAATTAAATAAAAAAATTAAATGGCAGAATGGTAGCTAAACCACTTGAGAACAGGTTAATAACATAACTGTAGTATATTCATTAAAAGACTAAGTAAAAGAAATGAATGAAACAGTAAAAATTGTCAAAAAAAAGTAATAAATACTTGGAGCTTATCAATTCAATGTAAGGGAACAAGGTGAGCAGATACATTCATTAGATCGAAGGAAATTAGCTCAGTATCATTGGAATCAGTTTGTCGCTATGAAAATCATAAACACTTCCATGCAGGACAGTTCTTTATCGGACACAGTCTGATTCCAAAGCCACTCTCAAACATGATATGTGTGTGTGTGTGTGTGTGTGTGTATGTGTATGTGTGTGTGTGTGCTGTCCTGAGGTTCGTTAGCTAAAATAATAATAATACAAACTATTTTAAATCAGGCAAGTTACTTCTGGAAAAAAACAAAAACAAAACAGGGTGATACGGTTAAACACAGAGCCTTTAAAGGAAATATTACAAGTTGGGGTTGAATAGAATTGTGGTATGGTATAATGATTTGGATATACAAATACAGTATGCAATAAAGTGGGGAAGAGGGGAAGGGGAACAAGAAAGGAGGAATGTAGCTAGAGCATCTCCCAACAGCTTGCCTATGTATTTCCAGCACCAAAGTTTGCAGAGTAAGCCACTTGTATTTCCACCACTAGTTTTAAGCAAAGACAGCAGTGGTGATTTTCATAAAGTGAGTGTACAATTATTTTCATTTTGAAATGTTCAGTTTTCTTACATGAGTTTATTAATTGGTGATTTGTAAACACCAACAATTATGGAGGTACTGAATTATACAGGGAGATTAAAATGAAAGAATAAATCCACTTATCTTATGGTTAGTTTACATTTAACAGGATGCATATAACTGGGAAGGGAGAAATGCTCAAATTAAATAATACAGTGTCTTGTTTAACATCTTGTCTGAAGCATAAGTTCCAAGGATAGTTATATTTCTAGTGCATCAATTCTCATACAAAGCAAGCTATTTTAAAAGAAGATTTATCTATTAAAAAAAGAAATTAAATACGGTGCTTTGTTGACATGGCTAGCTATGTTGTTTAATAGCTCAGATACAAATGTAAATATAAGGAATGACAAATAATTTTGTTCTGAGAGTTGGTCTAGCTGGGCCAAAATTGTGGTCTGCTGGTAAAGTAAGAGGCAATGAAAAGAAAGCTTTTATTATCACTGCCCACAATGTATCCATTTTATGGATAAACAGGAGACTTTAGCACCCGTCAACTGTATTAGCTACTTAACTGTCATAATAGTTAAAATAAACACAGAACATTGCACCTATATATATTTAAATCAGTCATTTAATGTAAACTTTTTAGTAAGTGGTATGAAAATGCCAAACTAAGTTAACTGAATTATCAATAACTACACTAACTGTATATGTACATAAAATATACTATATTTCTATAGGCAGTACTGAGAATAAATTATCATTGTCAATAAATGATTATAGATAACCAGGTTAAATTGAATTTACATTAAAAACAATGTATAATTGTGTCTGTGTGAGTGGGGAAAAAAAGCCCTTTCTAGATCTTACTGTATACAGTTTACACCAGTGGTTCTCAAACTTTAGCATGTATCAGAATCACCTGAAAGGCTTGTTAAAAAACATATTGCTGAGTCCCACTCCAGAGTTTCTGATTCACTATGTCTGGGATAAGGCCCAAGATTTTGCATTTTTAACTAGTTCCCAGGTGATACGGATGTTGGCTGGTGGGCTGAGGACCACACTTTGAGAACCATTGGTTTATACATACTATATATGTAGAAAACTATATACTATAATGCTATTAATATGAAACAAAAAATATAGGAAGAGGGCTGGTTTTAATGACCTCTCAAACATATAATTAGAAAGCTGAAAATTTTAATGTTTCTAAAATGATTTTCTGAAGTATAATAATTTCCCCTTATAGTCAGTTAGATTTCAAAGTCTTAAGTCCTACTATACATTTTAGAAAATATTCCCATAACATACCAAGTTGGCTATCCAAAATAAAAAGGGTCATAAATATTCTAAACAGTTAAGATATACTCATCAAGAAGGAATCATCACTATACAGCATTCTTGACTTCTTTGGAATGATTAAAGTGCATAATATCATTAGGGTATTGAGAATATTGCATAAAGGTTTGCAGTCTTTAGTGCCACTAACAGTCACGGAAATACTCACATGGGGAAAGCAGCTCTATCCCTAAGCTACTACTTTCCTGACCTGTTTGTTGCTGACGGCTCTTTCTTCAGGCACCACCACTATGGTAAGGAGCTGGAACATAGGCAAAATTAACAAAAAACAGAGGGATACTCAATCCAACTGTATTTGGCTGCAAGGAATTATTTTAGTTCTGGAGGGACTCAGATACAACTTCATTTCCTTTGACACTTTTTCATAGGCAGATTTCTAAAGTTCTGATGGACAAGAAGCACACTATAATGAATTATTTGACTCCGTATGGTTAGAAAAATTGACATTACTAAACTTTACCTAAACTATGTGTGATTTATTTTCACCCATCTTATAATAAAGATCAGAGAAGGTGCTTCAAACACTTCTTTTCTGAAATTTAACTATCCACATTTGTGTACATAGTCTCACATATAGTAAAATTTTCGATACCATTCAGATAAGACCTATTATTAGTTGGTCAAGATGAAGACAAATTTAGCTAATTTCTATAAAGGCTAAATAGTATAATTTTGTGATCTTTTACTTAGCCTACTTCAAAGAAACAATTCTAGCTATGTATCTTTTCTGTTCCTCTTATGCCAAAGGGCGTTAGAAAGTTATGAAGTTGTTTCTATGGTGATCAAGAAATGGAGGAAAGAATGACTAAATAGAAACAATGAAAGTTGAGACTATTAAAGTCATTTGCTATGCGTTTTTGGCAACAATGAAAAATGAAATTACAAGAAAGGGGCACTAACATGGTAAAAAGGCACTTTTCCATAAGCATTTAATCTAGATATAAAATATTAATTTAAAAAAATTTCCTGAAAGAGAAAGTGGAGTAAAAATAGAATTTTATTAATAAATGAGGCTAGAATGACATGAAAACAAATGGGGATTAAAGAAGTAATTAGAGTACTGGGACAACTCACAAATGATATTCTAGGTATTATTCTGATATTTACTACAGTATGAACATTATTTTCATGATTTAGCTCTAGTGACACAAATAAGCAGAGAAGAAAACCTTTTTTTAATACATGTTATGAGATTCTAAAGCTGATGAACTATATACAGTCTCTCTCTCTCATTAAGGCTCTCCATATAACCAAAGGCATGCAGATATAATGTGGCTGTCTTGGTTAGGGATGAAGCCTGTGGTCATGAAGCAGAGTAAAGCTAATAGGTCTCATATAATTTTCAATTAATTAGGAAAAAAATCAACTGGAAAACAGATACTAGAACAGAAATTCTCACCAGAAAGATGAAACATTCTCAAATTACTCCTAGTGAATATTTATAAACCATGCTGAATTTGAGATTTTGATTATTAAAGCATTTAATTTCTGGTCTATAATTGTTGATGCATCTAAACAGATTTCACTTTTCCAAAATAAGCATCTATAATGGCTTAAATGGTCAAAAGGAATAATTATCTTAGTTCTGGAGGGACTCAAGTATAACTTCTTTTCTCATTCCCTTTGACACAATTTTTCCTAGGCAGATTAACTGAGTTTCTGATGGGCAAGAAATGCACTATAATGAAATTCCCAACTACAGCATATACAGTATTACAAAAAAAGAAAGGAAGGAAGGTCCCTCATTAATACTGCTTCTATAATAAACAAAGCCCTTTAAAAACCTGCTCTAGGGAGACTGGCGAAAACAGATTCGCATTGGTTAGATAACATGATACTCTATTTGTAATTAGAGTAAGGTAACATGATAAAGCTCAGAAGCAAAATATGACTTCTAATTATTTTCTCCCATGTTGTTGTGGATATATAATGGAATGACAATAAGGAATAAAACACACAAACACACACACACACACACGCGCGCGTGCGCACTCATGCAGACACACAGGTAAGCTCCAAGCATTAATGTGAGTTGCTAAAAGCAAGAACAATTGAATGTAACAATAAAAAGGAATAAAATGTGGTTTATAGTTTATTTAGGTCCTTCTGCCATAAGTAAATTTAATAAATTGTTGTTTCCAAGGCCTCTGTTGGCTCATGGAGTCTCTCCTATATGTAGATATAACTTGTAACAGTAATCTTGAAACTGCATTATTAGCACAAGTATCAACCACTGACCACTAAGCTAACGCTTCAATAAGAAGACGAATACTTTTTGTAACCAAATAGTATGTTCTGAATGCTATACTTAACATTGACCTTTTAGGGGTAAGGAACACTTAACAATGTAAAAAAAAAAAAATCCATCATTATTGAATAAGAATATGGTATCTTAGCACAGCCCTTGTACAAATAACCACAAAACTTACGAAAATAAAAATTGGGTTTTCTGCCTCCATCCAATCAAACCACTACAGTTCAGGTGTATGTTCTGTTCTAAACTTAGACATTATAAAACAGAATATTGGTCCCTGGTGACTTGGCATTGGCAATCAGCATTTTACAATGATAAACTTCTTGCTAAATAACAGAAGTCAGCACCCAAGCCAGTCTTCTTGCCACCACTTTATCCATACAGCAGTGTTAACATTCTAACTGGAACTTGATGAACAAATAGACTTCCTGAGTCTCCTGTGTAATCTCTTGGGAAAAAATTCAGAAAACTCAGAAATAAACTTACAGCATTTTATTTCTACTTCTTATTTTTATACCAGTGGATAAGCTTACTGACGTGAGTCAACCCTCTGCAGTTAAGAGTTTTACATTTTAAAACTGAAGCACTGGATTGTGTGGTCCTTCTCATACCCTGAACTATACTGGGTAAATTTTCCTGATGGGGTGGGGAGAGAGAGAGAGATATTGAGGAAAATGCTTTTGGTTTAGAGAATTTATAAAGTAGCTCTGGATATTACAAGATGGGGAAAATGTTATTAAAATTACAAACATGGGGTTTTTTTTAGTGTCTTTATAAATAAAAGGCATAGAATACAGAAAGCCAATTAATAATAACAATAACAACAATAATAAAATATTAAATATATAGTGAGCAAAGACTGAATGGCTCATTCTTGTGAAACTCCACTTGACACAACTGCCTGGATGGGTTTCCTTACTCTAACGTTTTGCTGAGTGCAAGATCCAGCGAACACACAGTGAGCTGCCTTTAGCCCACTAATCACATCAAGGAATCGCCTGATGGAATGGCCACAGATGAAAAGGTCATTTGTTTCAAAAGATACTTAAATACTCAATAAAGACATAACAAACCCCCCCCCTCACTTTTATCAGACGCCACGTTGTGGTAGAACATCAGACAAACTCACAAATTTACCACAAAAATGTGTGGCAAAAAAAGAATAGTTTATATATATGTATATATATAAATTTCTATATTTATGCCAATGTACTCACTCAGTACAAATAGCAAAATAGTATACCATTTCCTAAATACAAAATATAGCTTTCCAAAAAAATGAAACACACATTAGATATAAACCATCCAAAACTTGAACGATTGAAAACTGTATTCAAAATTAAATGACCCAGAGTAGGTCTCTTTCTGAAAAGTTCCCTTCATATCGGCAAGAAGCCTGTACTACTGAAAACATAATTCAATGCCTCTCGATCAGAGAGAGAAAGAAAGGGTTGGGGGTGGAGGGAAGAATAAATGAGAACAAAGAGAAAAAACAAATTAAAGAAGAGCACAAAGAACCAAGGAAGACCATCACAAAAAGGGGGAAAAATCTGACTGTATAAACAAAACCAACACCACAATTCCACAAAGTTCAGCTAAATGTATTGGATAGAAAAAATAAAAATAAAAAACAGAATTGTAGCCTTCAACAAACAATTAACAGGCTATTTTTTGTACACTTAAAAAATAAACGAAACGGACAAGAATGCCAAAACATCTTATCTACATATAGAAGCCACACACAATTTGGCCTTAAACTGTATTAACAGCTTTCTACATGCCAAAAGGAGAGTAAGACATAAGCATGTGTCCAGACAACAGGTTGTAGAGAGAAGCAGGCATCCCATGGGTGGTGAGAACACCCAAATCTGTATAACTAATGCTACAACTGCAAGTTCTGGAGTGTGTTATTTTGCTCTCTATAGATGTAACACAAATTAATTCTTCCTATTAAGTCAACGATATGACCCTGTAAAGCCTAAGGCTTGTGGGAACCATCAGATAAGTGACCACTTCAAACTGTAAAGCACTGAGGTGACAAGTGAATTACACTCACTGCAGCTCAGGGAGAAGTGATGTTTCAAGAAACTTTAGTTTGTCTTTTTTTTTCAGATTAACATTTACACTGTTTCTTATTAGAGGGAAAAATTTGAAGACTTCAGAACAGCACCGTTCATGGAAAAAAAATGCATTGTTTCCTGTTTCTCAGGAGTCAGCTCCCCTCATTCCTGAAAGGATACCCCCCGGCCTGTGCTGCAGGAGTTGCTGGGTTACCCCAGATCAAAGTGGTCTTTTCATTTAAGTTACTACAGGATCACAAAGCTAGTAGTATATTACTAATGTCTAAAATAAAGTGAAGAAGAGGGGAAGAATAGTATCGCTGAACATAAAAAGAGAATACCAGGGCTTCCCTGGTGGCGCAGTGGTTGCGCGTCCGCCTGCCGATGCAGGGGAACCGGGTTCGCGCCCCGGTCTGGGGGGATCCCACGTGCCGCGGAGCGGCTGGGCCCGTGAGCCATGGCCGCTGGGCCTGCGCGTCCGGAGCCTGTGCTACGCGGCGGGAGAGACCACAGCAGTGAGAGGCCCGCGTAACGCGGAGAGGCCCACAGCAGTGAGAGGCCCGCGTAACGCAAAAAAAAAAAAAAAAAAAAAGAGAATACCAGTTCAAGACAGGGATAAGAAGAAAACAGACTTGAATTACTCTGTCAGTTTTAACTATCGCAGGAGGATATCAGAACATAATTTACCATATATTATCCCCTTCATTTTTAAATAGAGCAAAATGTTTATATTTTTCTATGCACAGTTATGGCTAAAACCCTTAACAGAAACACAGAGAATTAACAACTCTGAAAAATAAAATCAATAGCATTCCAGCTGTTCCCAGTTTGTAAGTGTGTTGTCTGTGATAAGTAGAGTCCTCTTATCTTTGTAGAGCTCTTAATACAGCTTACCTGTCAGAATGTTACCCCTTCAGTTTCTCTATAAAAACTGAATAAAGATTGCTTCACTTTGGCCAATAGCTGTGCTTTTTATATTGAAAAATCACAGCCTAAGTTATGATTTGAACTTTCCTTTTTCAAAAGCCACTACTTGACTAAATGCAGGAAAGAAAATCTGAATGAAGAACAAAAGTAAACATGAAGCATGAATTATTTTCTAATAGCAATAATAACTGAGTGATCCAGCTTATCAATTTAAACTGTATTTTTAAAGAAATAATGCCTAGGAAAATAGCAACAATTAATTCTGTCCGCTGGAAACTCAAATAGATTCTCAGTCATCACTGTTATTAGGAATATAAAATAAAAAGATGTTAACAACGGTGGTTAATCACTGCAATAGGCAGCATAGGTGTGCTCTTTTGCAGTCAGAGTAAAATCCATCCATTTATTCAATCACAGTTTTTCATATTTTGTTTTCTTTTTAAAGTAACAGTTCAATAATCCTCATGGAATCACAAGATCTCAGGGTATCTTGAAATCAGGATTTTCTTCATGGAATTTCTAAAAAAAGAAGAAGTTTAATATAACTCAATAGGGAGGGAAAGACTTTACAAAGTTCCCGTAGCCCTGAATGATCCCAAAGTATATTACAGTACTACAAATGATACTTTATCATATTTATACTGTCAGACTTTTCAGATTCAATATTTATTTCTTGAGGAATGGAGATATGAGACATAATTATATCTGATATATAGTACATTCATCAGATGTTCTGTCATTCCAAGGAAAAGAAGCTTAGAGCCAGAAGGAATGCCCAGTATTAACAATATGACCTAAGCTATCATTCAGAGTAATTTATCTAGGGTAAAAAAGTACCATCTTGTGAGAAAGCCATATTTTAAAAGATCAGAGTCCTAACAGTGTTATTACTTAACTCAAATCTGCTAAGAATAATAAAATTTATTGATACTTTTCAATAAGAAAGAAGCCAAAATGCAATACTCACATATCCAGTTAAAAGGAGCCAGTTAAGTTGTTCCCTTGGTTTTGCAATGAAACAAGCAAATCAATCTTTTCAATGTTCTGACTGGTGTTTATAGAGGATGCCAGTGGAGAACTCTCTGGCATTTGCTGAGAAAGAAGTGTTGTCACAGGTGGCTGGCCCTCATTTTGTGGCTGGCCTGGCTGACTTATGGCCATCAACTGATCTGGCAATGTAGCTGGTCCAGAAGTTAAAAGCTGACTACAGTCTGCAGAGATATTTAAAATAGAGAAGCTACCCGATTAGTTATTTTCTGTTAAGATTCATAAGAAGGTATTTATTAGTGGCTGGGGTAAATTCATTACTGTGTTTGCTCATTATAGAGTTAAAAGCGAGGCACCTGACAGCCTCCAAAAAGGTTTTCATTGAACAATAGTAGAATTCATCCTAGGTTTCCTCTAAGCAGTATAAAAATACAATGCTTAGTTATCACCGTAAGTCCTATATAATTTCCTTGCTATATAAACACTTAAAGAAACATGGTTTTCTACCTCCTTGGAAACTTAATTTAATTATTAAGGCTGAAAAATTTTCTGTCATTCTTACTTCATTTTCCTTTCAAGTTTATATCTTAAAATGGCAAACACATACATTTATATGTTACCACATTTAATCCTCCCAATATCCTTTTCAAGTATGTAATATTACCACCACTTTAGATGTGGAAATTGAGGCTCATGCAGGTCAAATATCCTAAGGTCTCAGTCTGTAAGTGGTATAGCTGGGATTTGAACTCAATTCCGTCTAACTACAATCTGTGCTCTTAAAACCACTATGTTGTGCTTTCTTCTAGTAATAATAATGTGACCATTTCGACCAATAACATTTAAGAAATGAGAAATTAGAAAGAGTTTCTTACTATTTTGAATGCCAAATAAGAACATTCCTGAAGTCTGCTGAGAAGAGCCAGGAGAATTTTGTAGTTGGTTCATTGTGCCTCCTGTAGTGTTGTGAAATAAAGCAGCCTGTGGTTGAGGTGAAGATGTGGCTCCTTGGATTCCAGGCATGTTGTTCTGAGGGGAATAAAGGGGAGACTGTTGCATGTCTTGTTGGTTTATACTGTTCTGCAATGCAGACATGGATGCTGGAGAAAGGAAGAGTGTTACTTGCTGCTCTTGAGAACTCGGTGAGCCTTGGACCAACTGAATCTGAGGAGAGCTATGGAACAAGGAGGTCTGTGATGATTCGGACTGGGCAGGACCTGGGTTCTGAAGTGAGGAAACTGTGGGCTGGTTCTGAAATTGCATGGGCTGCTGTTCTTGACTCATTGGGGCCATATTATTTTGTTGATGAAAAATTGACTGGTTCTGCTGCTCTTGATTAGCCATTGGATTTTGACTTGGGTTGAATATCATGTTTGGCGGTGGCTGCTTTTGAGATGCCATTGGAGCCATGGTATTCTGACTGCTGAATAAAATGCTCTGCTGTTGCTGCTGCTGTTGCTGCTGCTGCTGCTGCTGCTGCTGCTGCTGCTCCTGGGATGCAGAGTTACTCTGGATGGCAACCATTGAGTGCTGTGACTGGAAGATTGCTCCCTGCTGGTTTTGAGGCATTGGATTAGGAGGAAGGGAGCCCAGGGAAACCTGAGGCTGAAATAGACCTTGTTGGGAGGGTTGTGCCTGTTCTTGGGAAAGCATAGGGGTCTGGATGTGTGATATTGGAGCCTGCTGTTGGAATGCAGCTTGCTGCTCACTGTTTGATGTTGACTGAAGTGGAGAAATTGAATTCTGAGCTGCAAAAAATGAAATCTGTTCTTCTTGGGCTACTGTGTTAGTTTGAAGATTATTCATTGGACTCTGGGAAAGAAATATGTTGGCTGACTGCTGGTCTTGAGGAACAGAAGAGCCCTGTAGCACAGCCATGGTATTTTGAGAGTGAAACATTGCAGGCTGCATTTGTTCAGAGGAGGTTGTAGAAGTCTGACTGTGGACAATAGGACTTGGACTATGAAAAATAGAACCTTGAGTCTCCTGGGAAAGGTTCTGAGCATCAGCAATAGGATTCTGAGGATGAAAGAGTTGAGCCTGTGAATGAGAAGACTGCTGCAAAAAATTCCCTGACTGAAGTGACATCATCTCATTACCTTGCTGGAATAAACCATTACCTTGCTGCTGGGTACCATTATTTTGAACGCTTATCATACTTTTCGTAGATGAAAAAAGGCTAACTTGAGGTTGACTGTCCCCACTATGTTGCATTTGGACCATGGTCTGAAAGACACTGTTCTGAATCTGTTTTGCTTGTGCTCCAGTTTCTTCTCCATCTGCTGAACTTGATGTCTGAAACATGGTAGTGCCAGGAGTTGCAACCTGCTGTGTGGTGGTTGTAGCAGTTTCATTTCCAGAAACTGCAGGAGGAGAAGAAAACAATTCACATTGCATTTGCATGTCCTCATTGGCTGATAACGCGCTCATCATATGAGAAGTCTGCTGGTAAACTGGAGATTGCTGAAGGTTTCCATTTGCAGAAGCCGTTGAAGGAAATAGCTCTGACTGAATCTGGGCAGCTGCCTGGCAGATACTCTGTTGCATCTCTATCACCATTGCAGCTGATGATTCCATCACTTGCTGTTGCTGTTGTTGCTGTTGTTGATTAGATAATGTGTTTTCATTCTGTGGGTGAACACTTTCAGCTCTTCCAGCTATTAAATTATCTGGTCTGGTATGGACTGCTGGCTCTGTTGAGGAAAACATTCCAGGGCTTACGCTATTTTGAATTTGACTGACTTGTTGAAAAATGTCTGCACTAAGCTGTTCTTGAACATTCTCATTACCATCTGGAGCAGAAAATAAAACTGAAGATAACTGTTGTTGTGCCTCTAAAACTTGTTGGACCAAGTCAACATTTCCATTGCTGCCACTAGTAGTGCTGCCTGTAAAACTTCCTGCCTGCAGCTGTTGAATTGTATTCTGTAGCTGCTGACTCACACTATTTGGTGATGGGAAAATATTTGATGAAATCTGCTGCTGTAGAGTCTGTGCTTGTTCTTGTAGTGGTGACTGCTGCTGTTGCTGTGATGCCTCAGTCAGGTGTGACAAATTAACCACTGTACCGTCTGACTGTAACACCTCTCTAGACTGAGTTTCTCTTGTCTGAAACTGTGTAGCCTGCTGCAGTAGTGCATCACTGTTGGGCAGCTGACTAGAAGCAGAAACTGCTGGAAAGGTACCAGGCTGTGAAATGTCCTGTGTTTGGATAGTTGTCAGGGTCTCTGGGTTGTATGCCTTGGGCTGAATCTGTTGTTGCTTTTCGTTTTCAGAAGGTAAGTGGGAAGATGATGATGATGATGAAAAAGACCCATTTCCTGCTATGTTAGAGATATTTTCTAATGTTTGTTGAGTGGATCCAACTGTCTTTGTAGTCTAAAAAATAAAAATCGCCAAATAACATGTACATATAAATATTAAATGAGCTCATATGATACTTCAAAAATTATTATTATTATAAAAACACATGCAGGGCCAATTTTCCCCTCTGTATTATTATTTGGAAAACAGGTGTAAGACTGTGATTCTCAGTGATAACATTACGTCTTACTGTCATAGGGATTTTTAAATAAGTATTATAAGCAAAGATAGTCAAACAAGTAGAAGTAGAAGAATAATCAGCTGCTGGAGAGTTAGAACACAATAATTCTATGGTTCATGAATTAAGAGCCAATGTAAAAATATCTCCATTTGTGGATCACTGGTAACATTATTGGGAGGGGGGAACAAAGGAAAAATGGAAAAGGAGATATAGGAAAAGACTGGTGGAGAAAAGGAAATAAAATGTCTCTAGTTTTGAAAATGCTAAAACCAGTACTTTCATTAATACCACACATCACAAAGGTCTAGCTAATGTATTAATTCCTCCCTTGTCAAAAATGTATATTGGCATATAGCTGATTCACTTTGTGATACAGCAGAAACTAGCACACCATTGTAAAGCAATTATACTCCAATAAAGATGTTAAAAAAATTATATTGGAAGTTGCTTTGCAGGCTATTTTATTTGAATATAAAATCATTTACTCTGCAAAGCAAAATTCATTAAGTGAATCCGAAGAGAAACAGATATAAAAGAAATAGGAGAAGTAAAAGGCATAAATATGGGGAAAAGAAATCAAACTACTCAAAATATAGCAATTTTTATATTTGAGGTTAACATGTGGGGCACTAGTCAATGCAGCTCACCTTAAAAATAGGGGAAGATCTTTTCTCTGCTGTTACTTCCATTGGAGTAACATCTTCACTCTTGATCACACTGCTTGATATGAGTGGAGTGATCAGAGCATTAGGAAGAATATTTACCTTATCTAAGTTACATCCAGCAGTTTTCATTGCTGCACACACATCAAAAAAAGAAAGAAAAGTTTAAAATAACTGAAATCATCAACTATTTCATTCTACTGTGTGTTGACATTAGTCATGATTTAAACGTCTATTTTTTGATGCTATGATGGTAGCATGAGACACAAAACTGGTGTATCAAAATGTGCCCCCCCCTTTTTTTTCTTGGTTGTACTGCACGGCACGTGGGATCTTAGTTCCCTGACCAGGGATTGAACCCAGGCCCCTTGGCAGTGACAGCACGGAGTCCTAACCACTGGACCACCAGGGAATTCTTTGCCTTCCCTCTTTTTAAGTAGCAGTGTCCTGAGGACTCCTGGTAAGAGCCTGAGACTATGAGTTAAATATCAACAATTGAGCATTTCAGTTATCAAGTGATACTCCCCAGCACCCTTCCAAGGTGCCCTGAATTAATACACTGCTTAACATGACCATCATATATTATAGGATACAGCTTGGAAATCTCCAGGAGGTTCAAGCTACTCAGTTACAACTGTTATGTTCTCCTCTTAGTATCTGGCTGCCTGGCAGTATAAAGCCAAACTTTTTAAAGGCCATAGGATTGTCTGAACATTTCTTTCCTCAAGGAAACTCAAGCTTCTCATTAAAAGATGCCACCAATTAACCAAACAGATTTCACTTTTCTAAATTAATGTCTTAGAAAACTTGAATTTGCCAAGTTGACACATGAACACATTTCTCTTTTAGATAGTACTTAAACTTCTGAAAAGAAAAAATTTTAAGTCCTATTTTAGGTTTACCAATTAAATTTCCAAAGCAAAACCAGCAAGTATTTTTCTGATTCCATCTACTTCCATTTTCAGAAGTAGTTATAGATTAACAACCAAGGAAAGGCAATACATAGCAGATAGGTAAGTTCTACCACTTCATTATAACTATTTTTCCTCCTTGATTCTCTTTCTTCTTTTTTGCCTATTTAAGCCTGCCCTTGGCACTTAGTGGAGCATACTGATAATCACTAATGGCAGTCTTCTAAATTGAACATATAGCCAAATTCTGACCTAAAAGTTTACCACTACTTTGAGACCCTGTGTAAAGAAATATAGATTCCCCAGAAGGCTCAGCTGTTAAAACTTTTTTTATTGAATTATAATTAACATAGAATATTATATTAGCCTTAGGTGTACAACATAGTGATATGATATTTTTATACATATATTTCTTAATTTGATACTGAGAAGAAATCCTGGCTACAAAGAGGGTTTTAAAATGGAATATGGTATATGAGCAGGATAGTTATCTTTGTAAATATTTTGATTTAAAAATATTTGAAACCTTCTAGTCTTTATTCAACTTATCTCACAGCCAGCTGGCTAGAAACAATTCCTATGGAAATTGATTACACTGGGGGAGGGAAAAGTACCCATTTAACTTTCAATATTCTATGCTTTATTACTCTAAGAAATGAATTATTTACTCATGAGTTCTCTGGACCTATTTTCACCTAGATACTATCAATATCAATATGATTCAACTCACAATCCAATTCTGTCTGAGACAAAGCTTCCGATCATGCACAGGGCAGGCATTTAAAAGTAATTCAGGCCCATCCCACAAGACAATTTGAAAGACCATCAGTGTTGTCTTATGTTGACCCTGTAATATCAACTGCTATTCTTGCTTTTGAATTCTATTAGAATGTGAGTTCCATGAAGGCAGAGATTTTGTTGTTGTTGACTGATGCATAGTAGGTAATCAATAAATATTTGTTGAATGAAGAAATGAATGAATTAATTTTACTTTTCCTTTATCGTAGTCTATTTAGTTTGTTGTGGACTATTTGGTTAATCTTATAGTGTTACATACTTTCATTAATAGTATTTCTGGCCTAAAAATTTTCAGTATCTAAAAACAAGTTTATATTACATTTCAATTAGAAACTGCATATAAATATCCACTGACAAACAAATGCATCACCTACACAGTTACTGCTTAACAGATCTATATGCATATTTGCCCCAGATTTATTTAGGGAATAATTCTCTCCCTCTCCCTCTCCCTCCCACTCCCCCTCCCTCTCTCTCTGTCCCCCCGCCCCCACCACCTCTCTCTCTCTCTCTCTCTCCCCCTCTCGACCTCGACCTCACTGCACGGCTTGTGGGATCTTAGTTCCCTGACAAGAGATCAAACCCCGGCCCACGGCAATGAAAGTCCAAGTCCTAATCACTGGACAGCCAGGGAATTCCCAGAGACTAATTCTCATTAGTGTGATTTTTTCTTCTTCTGGAAAGTGAGAATAGGTGGAATAAGTTGAGCAGGAGTCTTTTACTTCTCCTAAGGAGACTATTCACAAATAGGTATGTCTACTAGCATAGACAAACAAGGAAAGGACTTTTTGTCTAATGCTCAAAGATACAAGTCTTTCTATGGTCATATGCACAAAGTCTTTGTATGGCCAATGATAATTTAGTTTTCTGAGCCCTATTCTGGTCTGCTTGTTGTGTTAGCTTTGCATGAGCTCCAGCTGGAATCCTGCTGGTGCTGCCTGCAGGAGTGGAAGGTGCTTTCCTGGGCTGCCTGGTGTCATTAGGTGGGGGTGAGGAGTGCTGGACCTGCAGGAGGGAAAACCTTTCTCCTGGTATGTTCTCTGTTCTCCTGGTACGTTCTCTGGTCTCCTGGTACTAATGGGGTTCCCGTTATATCACTGTTGGTGCTGCTGGGGAAGGGAAGCAACTACATGGGCTGTCTTTTGCCACTGGGTACAAGGTCAAGAACTGTGGGGTCTGGGCTGCATAGCTCTCTGCCACTGGGTAGAGGTTTGGGAGACCCTGGTCTAGTTTACCTTCTGCCCCTGGATCGCCTTCTGCCATTGGATGGAGGGTTGGGAGACACTTGGTCTGGATCTTACTATGGCCCTGGTGGAGGGCCAGGTGCTGCCAGGTCTAGGTCTCTCTCCACTGTTGGGGGAAGGATAGAGACACACAGGGCCTACTGGTACCACCAGTGCAGGTGGAGGGGGCCTGTGTGCTGCTGCCTGCTGTGGGGTGGAGGATGGGTTGGCCTCCTGGGTTCTGCCCTTGCCACTCCTGCAGGCATACTGACCTGCTGCTGCTGGCACATGAGTCCTGTGTTTTGGGCCTCCTGGTTCCACTGTTGGCAGATCAGGTCCATTACTAGTTGGCGGATATGGGAAATGGGGTGAGCTAACCCTTCCAAATTCTGCTGTTGCTATTGCAGGTTTGGGTAGGGGATGGGTTGCCCCCAAACACTGCTAATGGGTCAGCTGCTGTCACTTGGTACGAGTCATCCCACTAAGTCTCTACTGGGCTTTCCCTTTCCTGATTTTTTGGCCAAAGAGGACAGGCTTTTCATGCTTATTTATAGATTTATTATTTTGTCTATGCCTGTTGCTAGTTCTGAGTTGCAACTGCTGCCCAATTCAGATAAATGGGAGATAAAAAGAAAACCAGTAACTCGCTTGGTGTTGTTCTGTAAGTTCTAAGGTCTTCAGCCAGTCCTATTCCTTCTTTCTATATTTCAAAGTCCTTTTATACTGCTGAATATCTCCAAGGTATTAAGTAGGTTTAGAAAGGAGGAACAGGGAAAAGTGAGTCTATACTATCTCCCCCACCACCCCCTCAGGAGAAACAGCTTTATTTGGACTGAGAGTTGGAGATGAGAGGAGGACCTGAGAGAGCATACTGAGCTAAGGAGTAGAGATTAGTTTCCAAAATGGCAGTCAGAGCTCATCAGCCAAATGGGCCCCACTTCCCAGCAGCCTTGCAGTAAGTGCAATCAATAAAAGGCCTGCTGGGAAATGTTTATTTGCCACTAAATCACCCAAGCATGCCACAATTACAAGAAAGGTACAGGTTGTTTTTTTTGTTTTCCATAATTAAATTTCCACAGCATCTCCCCAATCAAAAGTATTACAAAAAGAAGTAAAAAATCACATTTTACAGATCTTAGACTTGTCTTCAGCATTTTGCTCAAATTTCACCATCTTCAAAAAGTAAAACTCTTGTAAAACTCATCAGCTACAAGTTCTATCCAAGCAGTGAGAATACGGCCTTTGCTAGCCCATGGCCAATTCTTTTCCCATTTTCCCTAGCCAGTTAGGGTTGAAAAGCAGAGTGAGGCTCAGATTGCAGGGGTGGGGAGGGGAGAGACTCAAGGGCTAATTTCCCCCAGTACAAGATGGCATCTGAAGTTTGACGGGAGAGCACAACTGGAGGGACTTGAGGGAAGGGTCCAGGCCCTGTATTCAGTCAGAGTCACTGCTGGAAAAGGAGGAGGAGGAGGAGGAGGAGGAGAAATGCTTGCCATGCTTGTGGTGTTTGTGCTTCTTTTTGTGAGCTTTCTTCATTTCCTTCTGCATCCTCTTGTCGATCACCATTCCTGGTCCTACCATGCCAGGAGCCAAAGGATTCACAGGATGCATGCCAAGGGCAGGTGGTGGGTATGCAGGGGGGTAAGGACCTGAGGGTTGGCATCCTGGATACGTGGTTGTGGCACAGGATGACAGGGTCCACTAGGGGGAAAAGCTGAATTTCCCTGGGGTGATCCTGGGGGAGTGGGAAAGGGGCCTGGAGGAAAGGTGGTGGATGGGCAGGACTGCAACCTCCAGGGTACCCGATGTTAGGGGGTATGGATTTGGCCCTGGCTGCCCAGTATTGGGATTCCACATGTTCAGGTGTTTCCTCCAATCCAGGAATGGAGAAAGAAGGAAACTGAGGAATCCAGATGTCCCATCACCTTTACACCACCGCCTGGGCTAAGTCTACACTATCTTTTCTCAGAACCTACAATGTATCTTAACGGACTTGCAAATAATACTAAATGGCTTTTAGTATCTTTTCTTCCCACATTTTCACTATGTATTTAATGAGCCCTTACAAAGTTCCAGGCACTATTCTAGGTTATGTGGATCCAGTGACGAATAAGATGGATAAAGCCCTACTACCTGGAGGTTACATTTTAGTGAAGGAGGAAAAACATACAAACAAGTAAAGTCTGTACTACCTAGAAGTTGGGGGAGAAGTTTTAAGCCAATTCAGAAAATCCAGAAAGTAAATTATTATTTTTATTTTGGCCATGTCCCATGGCCTGCGAGATCTTAGTTCCCTGAGCAGCGAATCAAACCCGGTCCCACGGCAGTGAAAGCGTGGAGTCCTAACCACTGCACCACCAGGGAATTCCCCAGAAAGTAAATTAGACAGATATATTTAATCATCCCAATATCAATTTGAATTTATGAAGAATACTGTTTTTGATAGTTTATGCCAAATAACTTTTAAAGAGTGTTCTCCTTCCATCCATGCCAAATAATAACAATTTTGGAAACTTAGAACAATTTTTGCTAAGTTTGTTGTCATCAAGCAGCACTTAGGTCATACATAAATACACTTGGTTAAAATACAAAGTAAGATTTATAAGGGATGGAAATAATAGAGTAAAAAGAATATAGAGTTTTGGGGGAAATCTAAGTTGCAACCTCTGTCAGTTATTAGCTGTGTGACCTTGAGCAAATCACTTAACTTCTCTAAATTTTGGTTTATTTACCTGTAAAATGAGATTGAATTACATTATCTCTATGATTCCTACAAGCTCCTAAAACTTTTCACATAACTGCAACCAGTTAGAGAAAAACATATGCTGGCAACTATTTTTTCACATTCATCCAATTAACCACTCTTTACAAAGCTAAAACTGAGAGACTGCACATCAATACTCTATCCCTGGGTCCTAAACCTGCATCACAGAGTTTTTGAATGATCTATCTAGAATTTTCACTTACATCTTCCCATACGTATATAGATATAGAAAACTTTCTGGAAGCTGTTAACAATAGTTTACACTGTACACTTTATCTTATTTAATTTGTATAACTTTTGTGTTAATATATACACAGTTGGGTAAAACTGAAAAATGAATCATGATGCTTTACCACTAGCCTTAATATCTCACTGAGCAGTTGTGCAGTTATCCCCCTTACTCTCCACCTCCCCCTGCAAACCCTCTCCAAGGAATGAGAAACTTGTTGCAGAGCGAAAGCTTTCACTGTCTGGCCATAATGTCATATTTGTGTATCAAGTTCTAAATCTTACTGTAAATGATGGCTATTTTAAAGAATGTTATGTGGAGGATTATGCCATAACACAAATTTAAAAGTCATTTATGTTGCTCAGTCTTCATCATTAAAGCATACCTAATTAAATCTCTCTGAGGGCACCTGGGCATTATACCAAAGCTCTGATTTCAAGGAATCACAAAAATAAGCTATTTGTCAAGGGAAATTCCTAGGTGAAAGCTATTGGTGGTTTAACTTATCAGGAATCTCCAATTAATGATACTGTATTTAAAAATGACAAATGAAAAATTTTAACTGATAAGATAGTTTAGTATTCAATTTAATTTTATATCTTCATAAAATTATTTTACATGATTTCAGTTGATAAAATTGTCAAAATAAGAAGGTCTGAATTGTGAAAAATAATAATATGTGTATGTGTGTTTCTTACCCATTTTTGAGGCTTGCAAGATTTTGATCAAATGACTAAATCATTTTATTATCAAAAATTAAACATAGGATTTAAAACCTTTTAACCTTCACTATGAGAAATTTCACACTGGATTATATTAGTGTCCCACCAGCGTGATACTCTATGAAAGAAGCATGAAGGAATTTTTGGAGAGAAGCAGGAACACATCAAAGTTGGCAAAGGACAGACCACAAATGTCCCTGACTTTCTTTAATGATTGATTAATTATGGTATTATTCATCTAATAAACATCGTTTGAATTATTATTGCTTAGATGTTACCTTATACACTAAAGCTTGACCTGTCTTTTTAAATTCCTCTATGGAATCTTGATTTCCTCATCTGTGAAATGACAATCATAAATTTCCTATCTCATAGACTTCGGCAGATTAAATGAGATAATGCTGGTAAAGAGTGTGGAATGCTGCCTAGCATTTAATATATGTTCGAGAAACATTAGCCATGGTTATCCCTAGCAGAGACTTGTACATTTTCCTGTAGTTAAATCAGATAATTATGCACTTACTTGTGCATAATTCCTAATTAATCTATTTTGGAACTGTTGATAGAAATTATAATGGCAAGCTATACTAAACTGAATATCTATATGAATGCTGAATTTTACTATGACAATAGGAAAAAAAATCCACTGTATTTGATAACATGTATTAAGCATATTACGCCCCTTAAAAATATAAGTATACAAAATTTTAAAATTTAATTTAACTCATATGAATTTCATGGCAGAAAAATATAAGTAAAAGCTAGAATTACAGGAATAAATCAATGGCCATTATGCAATTGACATCTTCATATGTAATGGCACAAAAGCATCATAATTGAGAAACACATTATAACATCCTGAAGATATCTTCATTTTCTGTTTGGAAATAATGGTGTCAGAAGAAAGAATGGTACCTAAAGAACCTAAAGCAACTTTTTCAAATGCCAATAGTTTCTGTTTTGGTCTCTTTAGTCTCAATGTCAAGTACTACTCTTATTGGTAGCAAGAAGCTTTATAAAGCTATTTTATATACATTATTGTATTCTATATATACTTTTAAGATTTTTAATATTAGGGAATAAAAAACAAAACAAAACAAAAACTCCTCTATTCCAACATATGTTAAAAAAAAAGTTGTTTATATGGTAAATGAAGGGAAATATCAAGTTGGGAAGCAAGTCTCTGCATTCAGTAAAGTCAAACAAGTATTTATTTTACAATATGGAAGATAACCTGCTAAGTGTTCTGAGTACACAAGAGAAAATAAAATAGTAAGGTTTGCTAGAGAAAATATATAGCATCACTAATTTACAATTTTTGAGCAGAATTAACTTGGTACCTTTCATGGCCTCTTCGAAAGAGCAAGGTCTTGCCGGACTAGATATTTCCTTCTTCACGTTTACATTCAAAGCAGCAGCTGCTGCTATTAAGACAAACAAAAAGGATTAATGTATTTATTTAAACTTATCCTAACAAAACATGTATCTTAAAATTCTTTAACTGGAATATCTTCTCACAAAGCACTATTAAATTATTTGTTTAGCAGAAATTCTAGGTTCAGATGAGTTTTTATAATCACCAGTCTATGCTCTAAAATGCACCAGTCTCCCAGTGGGCAGAAGCATATGCTTACTTATTAAAACAAAATAAAAACAACCGCAACTTCAAAAAATCTTTCTTGGGCTTCCCTGGTGGCGCAGTGGTTGAGAGTCCGCCTGCCGATGAAGGGGACGCGGGTTCGTGCCCTGGTCCGGGAGGATCCCACATGCCGCGGAGCGGCTAGGCCGCTGGGCCTGCGCGTCCGGAGCCTGTGCTCCGCAACGGGAGAGGCCACGGCAGTGAGAGGCCCGCGTACTGCGCACACACACAAAAAAATTTTTCTTGTAACAGTACACATATTGATATGAGATGAGTAGAAGACTGATATGAGATTTTTTAAACTTACCAAATATACTGTAACACTAGCATGAAAAAGAAATTCACCATTTACCTACATAAATGATTTATTTAAAATAATACTGATTCAGAATCAATTGAGCTAAATTTGTTTTTAAACTGTGATGAATATACAAAATCTATAACATTATGATTATTCTTTTTAGCAAGCCTTAGAAAATATAATCTTTGCTATTATTAATGGAGAATTACTACACTACTATATCTATACATATCAAGTACATCTACTATGAAAACTTTAAATTTAATGAGCGTGAGAGTAGAGATCAGTTCTGAATGGTAAAGTTAAATAAATTCCAAATAAACAGGTTTTTACTTAAAATGACTGTATAATAATTTTATTTAAATAGATGTTAATTTCTATTTTTCATTGTATTTATTCCTGCGCGTCCGGAGCCTGTGCTCCGCAACGGGAGAGGCCACGGCAGTGAGAGGCCCGCGTACTGCGCGCACACACACAAAAAAATCTTTCTTGTAACAGTACACATATTGATATGAGATGAGTAGAAGACTGATATGAGATTTTTTAAACTTACCAAATATACTGTAACACTAGCATGAAAAAGAAATTCACCATTTACCTACATAAATGATTTATTTAAAATAATACTGATTCAGAATCAATTGAGCTAAATTTGTTTTTAAACTGTGATGAATATACAAAATCTATAACATTATGATTATTCTTTTTAGCAAGCCTTAGAAAATATAATCTTTGCTATTATTAATGGAGAATTACTACACTACTATATCTATACATATCAAGTACATCTACTATGAAAACTTTAAATTTAATGAGCGTGAGAGTAGAGATCAGTTCTGAATGGTAAAGTTAAATAAATTCCAAATAAACAGGTTTTTACTTAAAATGACTGTATAATAATTTTATTTAAATAGATGTTAATTTCTATTTTTCATTGTATTTATTTTATTTATTTATTTTATTTATTCCCTAATTTATTCAAAATGGGAATTGAGTCAACTTATTTTCAATTTATTCTTCACATGACAATGCAAAATGATGGTTATAGAGAATATAAAGAGATAGTTTTAACTGTGAATAAAGAGACAAAATGTACACATCTCCTAAGAATGAAGTTAAAAAATTTATCTAAGCATGCTGCGCTGCACATGAGGTCCAACAAATGATAATTTGAATGAACTATCAATTGAATGAAATTATCAATTGAATAGAATTGATGAGAAAAGAAATCCATAGACAATTCTAAAGCATAACATTAATTCTAACAATTACAGATTTTAAAATGGAAACTAATCTTTGAAAAATTTTTTAATTTCTACTTTTTTTTTTTTTTTTTTTTTTTTTGCAGTACACGGGCCTCTCACTGTTGTGGCCTCTCCCGTTGCGGAGCACAGGCTCCGGACGCGCAGGCTCAGCGGCCATGGCTCATGGGCCTAGCCGCTCCTCGGCATGTGGGATCTTCCCGGACCGGGGCACGAACCCGTGTCTCCTGCATCAGCAGGCGGACTCTCAACCACTGCGCCACCAGGGAAGCCCGAAGGTTTTAATTTTTATGTAGCTTTATCAATATTTTCTTTACAGGGCACGAACCCATGTCCCCTGCATCGGCAGGTGGACTCTCAACCACGGCACCACCAGGGAAGCCCTAAATTTCTACTTTTAAAACAAGTTTTAGTCATTTGTCTTTAGAGCAACAAAAAATTATGAATAAATATTTTATCCTCCATTTCTTATAGCAATTACTACGTAGTCACTGCAAAAAATAACTAAGGAGATTTCTGTGTCTTAATAGATGGAAGTAAAACAAATTAATGGCTAAGCAATGCTTCAGTGACTAACTGGCAATGAAACAAAGGTTTTACGACTCTGCAAAGTAAGTGCCTAAGAGCATGTACACGCAATGTATTTTTGGCAGTATAGACTCAGAAGGCTTTAGAGGGGCTTGTGTCTGGCAGAGCATGCAGAGCCAGCCAGTTTATGTACACTTGAGCCCCTGCCCCAATCCTACTTTTAGACTGTGTACCAAGTATACAAGATCCCAAAATTTTCTGCACAACTACTCTATGGACCATGTGTGAAATCTTAGGCCAATAGGGTGAACAGAGCTTACAAGCACTGACCAGTGCATCAAGGCCCTCCAGGTAGAGGATGGAGCCAGGAAAGGGAAAAGAAGGGTGCCAGCCTGGGGAATTCCTCTTTCTTCATGTTGTCATATCCCAGTTTGGACCTCCAAGCAGTTTGAAAATCCTCAATTCGATCTGGCCTTCCAGGTTATTATGAAGGTATTATGGTCAAATTAGGAGGATAGAATATACTTTATTTAATTATTTGTTATTTTTATCTATAACTTTTAAATATTTAGACAAAATGGTGTAGCAGTTGCCATTTCTACTCTTGACTCACAAAAATTATGCTGGGCCTTGTTCTAGCTGTTACAATTACTATACACCACTGACTATTCAGATGTTTAACCACAGTCCCTGGATGAATCACAAAAGCAATTAGTTTATCATAATGAGACAGTGCAAATTTTCTATAACCAAGTTTTCCTGAAATCATATTCTCTCACATGAACACCTAAAAAGATGCTCACATTTTATAAAATATAAAGAAGTGAAATTGTGGGAAGATTCTTTAATTAGCTATATCATAAAGGCAGAAACTGAAGCATTGGATCTCACTATAAAATTTGCATATTATATATTTATTCAATTAAGAGCTTCTGAGGGTGACTGCTATCTATGATATATACAGTACAAGGGGGAAATACTTAAAAGAATAAATGTATGTTAGCGATTGCCTAAATGTGGCCAAATATAGCCAATTAGTGTAGGCTTTAAAACAGAACACTTAAAAGCTGTTTTATTTGGCAATTTATTAAAGGGAATTTTTTAATAATCAGCATTCATCACTAAGAAATGAAGATTCATAGTGCTGATGCTAAGCACTTCACAGTCCTGAAGTTCTTTATTATTGATCATAAAACCAAACAAAAACAACAAAACCTCAGTATTTTCAGGATGGTGAAAACTTTAAGGCTATCCTCCCCCCACACACACTTCCTTCTTCCCTTCCCACACAAATATACTAACTACTGTATGCCATTTTTCTCCCCCTATGAGCAAACTCCTCCTCACATAAATACTAAGTGTTAATATTTATTAACTAGCAGTTACTAAAATGCTTTAACTACCATTAGTTTTAAATCAAATTTTCTTGGATTTTTGAGACCTTCTTAGAAAGAAAACAATCAACTATTTCATCTTTAAGTATAAACCAATATCCTCTTCCCTAGTTTTGTTGAAGCCAGTATATTGTTTCCAAACTTTGTCTTTTTCTGTCTGAAATTTCTACTTGTGATCTTTTATTCTGAGATAAATACTAGAAGGATTTCATTAGTGCTATACTGTGACACACTTTTGTAGCAAACTGGTGGGAAATAACCAATGTTGTGAAACTCAGACATGATTAAAAAGAACAAAAAGGGAACAGATCACATTAAGTGATAGAAAGTAATTATCAAGACTAGTTATAACTCTGTCCTAGCGACTGTTTCCATCACTTTTGTTGCCATGGCTTTCTTTCCTTGCTACCATTTTTCACTTTGTACCTCACTGAATCCTGAACCATTTGGGAATAACATCAGTAAACGTAAAGATATGGAAGAACTTCTAACTCTAAAGCATGCCTGAGATAGGAATGGAGTAAACCATGGTAAGCATGGCAGAAACCAAGCCTAGGTAAACAAAACATGTGAAGAGTTTCCATTTCCAAAATGTTCTCTCTGCTTCTCCAGGAAAAGCCTTCTTTTCTTCCGGCAACTAAACTAATGTAGGCAAAAACCTCTTAGGACACTTCTTACCCAAAGATATAAATTTATAAGCAACTGCTCTGGTTTCTAAAGCACCTTTTTTACCTAAATGCTTAAAATTATATATAAAATATTTATTCACCAGAAGTCTTTGATATTTTTGATAACACAAATTTGAAAATGTTACAGGCATATGATTCTATTTGTGATATTATCACTTATCATTCCAAGCGATCTCTCACCTCTCCCAAAATGCATCCTATAAGCCAGCCAGACTAAAAACTATTAGCAGTTTCTCAAAGTCATCACTTTCACCTTTCTGCACATAAGAGGTACTCAATGAATGGTAATTCTTACCAAGGAGTAACTTGTATGACAACTCTGGAGAGCGTGACTTCAGAGCATTTCTAGCTTTTCTTTTATTATTAGAGCATAATGCAGAAACAGTTCCCTTAATATGAGTAAAAGCAGTGTTTGGTGGCCATCTTCTTAGGAAATAATGCCATCTTCAAAAAATACTGATATCAATTCATCTTAGCACACAACTTTCTCTTTTAAGTTGGCTGGTCTTCTTCATATTCTTCCAAAGAACTAGAAGTTAATTATTCCTTTTGATTCAGAACTTTTTATTTTGACATACCTGGGTCTGGAGTGTAAGTGAATGGCTGAACATCGTGAGATCTTCCAGCATTGGTCACTACGTATATTCCCACTGATACTGGCAAAGTTATATGTTGGTCATGATATGGGGGAACCTTCACAATAAGATGATTCTAATTGAAAGAAAATTACAAGAGTCAGAAAAGCAGTAATGTTTAAATTAAAATTTTGAAATAAAATATTATAATTAAGTACATTTCCTGTTAGTTGTAAAGTTTAAAAAGTCTGACTAGGGGAAAAAACGTAGTATTTAAAAGCTCAGGTTCACGGGCATCAGGACATTAATCTTAAAACTGCTTTTAAGGTAAAATACCAATGTTTTACAATGGCTTACAAAGTCCCTGCCCTGTCAACTTTATCTCATTCCCCTTCTCCTCCAGCTTGTTACACTCCAGTCACACTGACCTTCTTACACTAACACAGTAAATTCATTCTTTTAACACACTAAATTCATTTTTACCTCAGAGCCTTTACAACTTTCTGTTCTCTCTCACTGGAAAACTCTTCCTTTACCTCTTCAAATGGATAGTTCCTTACCCATTTTCAGGTCTCATTCAAATGTCATCTCCTCAGAGAAGCCCTCTCTGACCATCCTATTTAAAGTAGCACCCCTCTCCAATCTGACCACATAATCTTGTTTATTTCTAAAACAGCACTTATCACCACCTGAAATTACTGTGATTATCTGCTTGTTTTTTATCCCTCTCCAACCACAAGAATGTAACTTCCATGAGAACCTAGGATGTTCTGTTCTTCATTCTGTCTCCATGGTTAAGCACCTCACACAAAATATACTCAAATATATTTGTCGAAAAAAAGAATGTATATTCAGGAAAAAAATATGTCCACCAAGCACAATGTCAGTTACCATGTTTTGTAAACCTTAACAGTGAGATGTATCAATACTTCGCAATGCAGTTCACTGCTTCCTAACCGCTTTAATTCTCATTTAAAGTCAACAGGGTTCAGTTTACCCAAACCTCAGTAGATCAAAGTCATTTTTTTGTATGTGAAAATAGTGGTAGAAGCATCCTTTTAAGAGAAAGGAAGAGTTCCATAAATGCTTCAGCAGCACTTATTCTTCTTAGAAGACACAATGAACCACATTTGACTTGTTCTCTTCTTCCCTAGTATGTTGTCGTATTGGGAAGGAATATCAAGGGGTAGTGATTATCCTTTTTATACTGAGTAAGTGATATGCAGGAGGCCAATGGTGATAGCTGAGGATGAAGTGAATGTGATGACATTTTTTTACTTAGTTAGACTATGGTAGTTGGTTGACTCAGTTGAGTAGAACATGTGACAAATGAGGCCAAGATTTTGATTTTTGAGCACTTAATTTGTTTCTAAGTCATCTTAAAACACTCTCTGAAATAGTCACATTATACATTTAAAAATAGCTTCTTATTTATGGCATTAATAGAATGCTTCCTGAGTCCAGTTAGCCATCTCAAAAAAAATCACACTTTTAATTCAGGTGGAAAAACATATATAAATGTGTGTACATCCACAGGTATTAGGGGGCAAAAATCTGAATGCACATACTCAATTGCACATGAGGCCATCAAAAAATGTACCTGCAGTGATCCAACTTCTAAGAAACAGAATCTTAAAATCTTGCCCACCTTCCTTTGTTTAAACACTGCAACTACATCACAAAGCAGTCCTACCTACCGTTAAGGAGATGGTTGAATGGATGGACTTGTGAAGTATCTTCCCGGTCTTAAAATTATATATTTGGCAAACTCAGTAACTGAAATTATTCTTCTGAATAAAAACTTGTTTCTTGGTAATTAGTAACAGAATTAGTATCTAAAAGTCAGATGCATATTTTATTTAAACAAACCTTTTACTCCCCTTGCTTTGGAGAGCATATTTAAGCAAATCTAATTTGAAACCTTTTATTTATTTATTTTAATTTTATTTTATTTATTCTATTTTTTGGCTGCGCTGGGTCTTCATTGCTGTGCGTGGGCTTTTCTCTGGTTCCACAGAGCGGGGGCCATTCTTTGTTGCAGTGCGCGGGCTTCTCATTGTGGTGGCTTCTCTTGTTGTGGAGCATGGGCTCTAGGTGCGTGGGCTTCAGTAGTTGTGGCACACGGGCTCAGTAGTTGTGGCTCACGGGCTCTAGAGTGCAGGCTCAGCAGATGTAGTGCATGGGCTTAGTTGCTCTGTGGCATGTGGGATCTTCCTGGACCAGGGCTCAAACCCGTGTCCCCTGCATTGGCAGGCAGATTCTTAACCACTGCGCCACCAGGGAAGCCCCCGAAACCTTTTAAAAGCCAAATGAACCTATTTTCATACTAATTGTTCTTACTTCCTCAATCGGAATCCAGAAATTCTGCAAGTGATTTGAATTAAAAACTAAGTAAATTGTAGGTAGTGATAGTAAGTTTTTTAAAAATACTACTCTCAAAAATTAAGAGCAATTAACTACCACTGAGCTAGGAGTACAATACAGACAAAACATACAAAGGATTGGGAGAACTGTGGAGCAGGCAGAATGTTCTCTGAGGTAAAAAGAGAAGAATATCTGAAATTTAATTTCTTTATCTTTAAAAAAAATATTTATTTATTTATTTATTTTTGCTGTGCCGTGTTTTAGTTGCAGCATGCGGGATCTTTTAGTTGCGGCATTCGAACTCTTAGTTGCAGCATGCATGTAGGATCTATAATACTTCCCTGACCAGCGATTGAACTGGGTCCCCTGCATTGGGAGTGCGGAGTCTTAGCCACTGGACCACCATGAAGTCCCTGAATTTTAATTTCTTAGAAAAATCTGCTTGGATTCAAAGTAACAACTTTCTTTTTTCCAGCAGATAATCTTTTTCAGAGCTTACAAGCTCTGAAGTGGGAATTGTCTGCTCAACAAGTTATACAAGAAATCATAAAATGCCAGAGTAAGAAGGAACCTCAAATAATCTAGTAAAAGAGTTTATCTTATAGATTAGAAAACTGGGGCAAAAGAGAGACTTGTCTTACACAGGTAACACAGATTGTTAGTGACAAAGCAGGTACTAGAATTTCAGTTAAGACTAGTTTAGCAGAGATTATCTGATGGTAAATGTGACAAAGGAATGGCTGCTGAGTCCTACCATCTCTTCTTGACAGCATGTAGTAGCATAGGCTAGAGGAAAACTTTCTGCATAGCAGTTGTCTAGGTATACAGGAAGCTCCACCTTACATGATACTATGTAGTGAAGAATTAATTTAACTCCAAGTGAGGTCTAGTCTTTTCCCTTGGCTACTGGGAGGTGATCTCTAGGCCCCTAGAATGTCCTGTCTGACAGAAGTATCTTTGTTTGTTTAGGGGCTTTGGCCACTGAAAAGTCTAACAATGTAATTTATGAAGAGAGCTTTGAAACATGTCGTATCATTTCCAACCTCTGGGGGAACTGGAGACTAAAGGTTAGCTGCACGGGCAGTATGTGATCCAACCCAAATAAAAACTCTGAATACCAATAGCTTGGATGAGTTTCCTAACAGGCAGTACTCTGTATGTACTGCCTATGTTGTCACACATCAATGTGCTGAGAGGGTAAGGCAGCCCTGAGGACAGGAAGCTTCACCTTCAGGACCCTCCCAGACCTTACTTTATGTGTCTCTCCCTTTGGCTGGCTCTGATTTGTGTTCTTTTGCTTCTCTGTTCTTTATGAACTGTACTAATACATACCAGTCTTCTGCATATGCCTTATATCTGATTTACTCATAAGTTTGTCTTTCTCTTTTGTTTCAATTTCTATGAGGTTGGTCTTATCTGCTCTATATACTAATGCTTAAGTCAGTTCTTTATCCTTGTTTTCAAACTTTTTCTCCTTGTTATTTGGAAAACAATATATAGCAAGGTCCTACAAATATAGACTCTTTAAGTGTAACAAGTAGTGCTTCTGAATGCAAAATGGTAACTAACAAGTATGAAACACCTGGCACATAGCAGGTACTCAATAAATGTTTCTCTTTGATTTAACTAAATATAGTACGTTAAGATAATCCAAATCCTCAGAGCAAATAAATATTAGGAAAGAAATCTTTCGTTCATTAACAAGGGTAATTTGCTAATGCTCTTAATTTTTTCAAATAGAGAACTGTCACTTCTAGCATCAGTGGAATAAATCTATTTCAGTTAAAGAAACCCAAGAAAGAAACTTTAAATGATTTACATCAACCCCATATAAAGAAATTTGTTAATGCAGGAAAATTTTGGAGCAAAACTCAATTTCTCAGAGAGTAAACAATCAAACTATACAAAGTTTAAATTATACCTGATGAAATAATTCCATGTCAATTTCAGCTTCTGACTTCCAAGAGTTTTCATCTGATTGAAATAAAAACAGTGACTTACTAAAATTGTGAAAAATTTTTTACTTTGTAGCTACAACTATATATTTATAACAAAGTGAAACATGCAACAATTTCTAAGGCAGTATTGTGCCTACTTACCAGAAACATTTTCTTGGAAAATAACTTTAGTTCCTTTCAGAAAGTTCTTGCCGATTAAAAATACTTCTTCCTCTCCTTTCACTGAACAGCTATGTAAGCTCTTCTTTAAGATTTCTGGCACTCCTGCTGGCTGAGCTGTAGATATATATAAGCATTCCATAAAAAGAACCACCAACACTTACTTCTTATCTAAAATCAACTCTCAATTATCCAGTTCTATAAGTTGTCTTTGTTGACCCCTGAATTTGACTTCTTTTATTCTGCATATTAAATTTTACCATAACAGAAAGCAAAGAAAAAACAGAAGTCTATTAATTTTTAATGACTATTGTCAGATTTTATAGGGATGGATTAATGTCTGTGATGACATTTTAATTTATTAGATGTCATCTTTGTTTTCTCATTACATGAACAAAAAAAGGTGTAAAATATGAATTTGGTCATGTTTTGTCTTAATATTTTTAAAAAATTCAATTTAAAAACAAATTTATCTCACAATCCTAACCTTAAAAATGTCAGCTATGCTATGCCATTACAAGACTTCTGAGGCAATGTGAGCCTATGGGTAGTATTGAGGGCATCTTTAAGGATCTAGACACAGGACTCAGGCCCTAAACCAAAAGAACACCTGAAAACAGACTGAATGCAATTCAGAGCAATTCTTTCTACGAGGGGATCTCCTTGAACTAGGTTACCCTGAGGTTAAAGATTAAATGCACTTGTTTTTCAATTACAAAGACTAACTGGGCTTCCCTGGTGGCGCAGTGGTTGAAGAGTCCGCCTGCCGATGCAGGGGACACGAGTTCGTGCCCTGGTCCGGGAAGATCCCACATGCCGCGGAGCGGCTGGGCCCGTGAGCCATGGCCGCTGAGCCTGCGTGACCGGAGCCTGTGCTCCGCAACGGGAGAGACCACAACAGTGAGAGGCCCGCGTGCCGCACCAAAAAAAAAAAAAAAAAAAGACTAACTAACCACTAGTACAATTAACAAAGAGGTTGACTAGTACTAAACAGGAGCCAGATCTAAGACATTGTAACTGGCCTACCAACTTCCTCATGTCATGATTTCCTTAAGAAAATTTAATATGTACTGCTTAGTAAAACAGGTTCCAAAGTAAGTGTATCTGGGAATTACTGAGTTAAGCAAAGCTAAATGAATAGGATTTCTCCAAGCATTTCACATTCTGATGTACACTGTAAATATCCAAGAAGTGGGTACAGTACACAGTCCCCCCAACATATCTGACTCCAGAAACATTCTTCCATATTGACGCCTAAGGACTAGTTTTCCACCAGAATACTCCCTGGGATACTGGTTAATGCAAATACATACCTTTTAGGTACTCAAAAACCTGCTTCCTTAAGATTAAGCACTTTGAAATAGAATTGTTGTTTTAGTAAACCCTAACAACATATATACTGCAAAGGTAAACTTTAACATGGCTGTATAACTCATCAACTTCTAAATTAATGAGATAGTCTATTAAACTTTAGGAAAAGTTTAAGTTTTTTTCTCATTAAATACTTACATATTTAATGTTAATTTTATCTTTACAAGAAAGTAATATGGGAAATTATCCTTGTCAAAATATTTATTGCCCCTCTTTCCCTAGACCTGCCGTTCCTTGTGGGAAGGCTCTTGCTCCACTCAACGTCATTCTTGCTCCACTCATGTAAGGACTGGCCATGTGACTTGTTAGTATGATGAAATGTGAACTGAAGTAATGTGCCACTTCCAGGCTTTAAGAGCCCCACACAGTTCTACCATCTTCCTCCACTACAAAAATGGCAATATCCCAGAAAGGGGCAGCTTCTAAAGCCTGGTTCCCAGAGTGAAGAAAATGGAGCTGCTTCCAAACTACACCCAATATTATCATAAAATGAGGAAGAAGTAAAACTTTGTCGTGTAAGCCACTTAGATTTTTTTGGTTGTTTGTTACTGTAGCACCGTTTAGCCTCACTTATTAATACAAGCAAGTATCTTATCCTAATTCAATATCTGAATGGCAAATAATATTTTCAGCAATGTCTGAGTTTAAAAGAAACTGTGATTGTATAAACATATACACTGTCTGGAACCCACAGGGTTAATGTATGAACAGAATGGAAACAGTTACTGGTCATACACTGGTAATTACATACCCTTTTAAAGAATTAAGTGAACTTAAGTGAATTTATAACTTTTTGGAGTAACACTGGAACTAGATACTTGTTTTTATACGACATTCAAGAAAAATATTATAAATATTATTTTGATTAGAAAACAATAAGAGGTGCAAAATTATATGCACATATTGTATTAACAAAATGAATGGAAAGTTTATAACCTTTCCCCCCCACTTTCAAAATACTTGTATGGAAATTCCACTTCACTCATGATTATCAAAACATTTTTCCTACCTCATTTTTTCCTTTTATGTATTAAAGGCTTAAGATGGCCAAATGAGGCCCCTCTGTAGGTACAATGTGTATTTATCTTTTATATATTTGTATTTACATTACACAAAGAACTAGTCTGTTCAAGATAATTTAACTTCTAACTTTTGACCTTAAAAGGTCTTTTCTATTAAAAAGTTTAATGGTTACCTAACAGGACATACTCCATACTAAACAGAACTGAAGTCAGGATTATTTACGCATTAACTGTTTTATTCTTATCTTTAAGTAATTAGTAAGCTGACTCTTGAAAGTGATCACATTGCTTTAAAAAACTGTAACAAAAAAAGCAGGCACCTTTCTGGTATTATAAAAAACAATGTGCTTTTAGATGCTGTTCTAATAGCAGCCTCAAAAATAAAGCTGAGGGACTTCCCTGGTGGCACAGTAGTTAAGAATCCTCCTGTCAGCACAGGGGACATGGGTTTGAGCCCTGGTCCGGGAAGATCCCACATGCCGTGGAGCAACTAAGCCCGTTTGTCACAACTACTGAGCCTGCGCTCTAGAGCCTGCGAGCTGCAACTACTGAGCCCTCACGCCACACCTACTGAAGCCTGCATGCCTAGAGCAGCCCCTGCTCGCCACAACTAGAGAAAGCCCTCACGCAGCAACAAAGACCCAACACAGCCAAAAATTAAAAAAAATAAAAAGCTGAAAAAAATTAATGAACATCTGAATACTGAACATCTGAATACTGAAAAATAACAAAGCAAATATTTCAACCTGTCAAAAGAATTAGTAAAGCTTTTTAATGTCTGTGAAGAGAAGAAGTTTACTCAATGATATTACCCCTTCTCTAAAGTTGTGGAAGAGCTAGAAATAAGGAAAGTAGGAACTCGTTAAATTCAGTAAGATTTAATACAATAAGCATTAGTAAGACAAAATCTAAAATACATTATATTGAAGAAAGCTATGATTAATTTTGCCATATTAAAAAAATTATTATAGAAGGGTGGATACTAAAAAAGTATGAAAATTGATATTCTTAATTTGATCTAGTATATATGTATTGTCTGGAGACATCTAAAGGTGTGAAGAATGTAAAAAGGGATGATTCTTCTATCCCCTTAACAACAAACAAACAAAAAGACAATGGATCCAATGGCCACTGTTAAACCAACAAGTAGAAGCAGGACTGTTTTTCTAAGGTCACAAGGCACAACGTGAATTCTGGCATTAGGCCTTCTTTCCACTGAGTGTCTCTAGATGGAAGATCAAGTATCTGTTTCCTCTCCTCCCTTCCACCTCTAGAACCTTTTGGCCCCTCTTCCTTTTCTACCTCCCTCTCATCTTCCTGTTTCTTTCTACCTCCCATTCCAATTCTAACCCTTCTCAGTAACCTATTTCCTTTTCACCTCTCATTCTACACCAACTGCTCAAACCTGCCAAAAAGGTTATATTCACGGAAATAAACACAAACCATAAACCCATAGTGGAACATAGAGTAGCTATGGTCATGCTCAAAGTATTAGATCACGTAAAAGAAGAACTGCACATGCCCCACTAAAATTGAAACTCCATCCTAATAATATTCAAGTTGAGACATATTTTGATTTATGGTAAATTAGCACCTAAATTAGAAAAGTTTTATAACTCAATAAACCATCTACAGATTATTTATTCTGTCCCTATCTGAACACAATAGAATGGACATGGAATCTAGAAACTTTAAAAGCAGCATATTTATAACTGAACATTATCCAGAAATAGCCCAAGGAAATACTAGTATCAAAACAAATTTTTCATAATAATGAAAAATAGAGAAATCCAAATGAGCTCTCTTTATTTTTATTTTATTTTATTTTTTAATTTTTGGCTGCATTGGGTCTTCACTGCCGCGCACGGGCTTTCTCTAGTTGCAGTGAGCGGTGGCTACTCTTTGTTGCGGTGCACGGGCTCCTCATTGCAGTGGCTTCTCTTGTTGTGCAGCACAGGCTCTAGGCGTGTGGCCTCAGTAGTTGTGGCACATGGGCTCAGTAGTTGTGGCACGTGGGCTCAGTAGTTGTGGCTCACAGGCTTAGTTGCTCCGTGGCACGTGGGATCTTCCCAGACCAGGGCTTGGATTCTTAACCACTGTGCTACCAGGGAAGCCCCAAATGAGCTCTCTTGAGATCAGAAAGATATTTACTACTTTCTTTATAAAATTAGGGTGTTTGCTAAGCTAACGTAGGGGTATAGTCACTTCTGAGATGAATTAGAAAGGAAGGGAAAAATAAGATTTACCTAAGGTAAATAATTTGACAAAACTAAGCTACAATTAAATAACAAAGGCTTTGTAAGTATCCTGGGGGTACCAAGGTCATAATACCCATAACGACCCAATAGGAAATTCAAGTGAATGGAACTCACTCTCTTCTGCTCTTTTGAATTCAGAAGCAAGGCCAAAGAAAATAATAGTTAATGAAAATCTTCTTAAGGGATGTACAAAGGAAAAAGTTTTCCTATTTATTACTTGTAATAATACTCATTACAGGGAAACCAGACTATATCTTGAAGCACATACAACATGACTGAATTTAAATACACACACACGGACTTCCCTGGTGGCGCAGTGGTTGAGAATCCGCCTGCCAATGCAGGGGACACGGATTCGATCCCTGGTCTGGAAAGATCCCACACGCCGCGGAGCAACTAAGCCCGTGCACCACAACTACTGAGCCTGTGCTCCAGAGCCCGTGAGCCACAACTACTGAGCCCATGTGCCACAACTACTAAGCCTGCACTCTAGAGCCCGCGAGCCACAACTACTGAGGCCACATGCCACAACTACTGAAGCCCGTGAGCCTAGAGCCTGTGCTCCACAACAAGAGAAGCCACCACAATGAGAAGCCCGCACACCGCAACGAAGAGTGGCCCCCACTCTGCACAACCAGAGAAGAGCCCATGCACAGCAACGAAGACCCAACACAGCCAAAAAAAAAAAATTACACACACACGTCATTTACTTTCTATGCCAAGGTTAGCAAAGTAAGAATTTCATTTCCCACTATACTATAATACTTTAATTTGTAATCAGAACCCCAACTGCTATATATTTACAAAGTTCTGCTTACCTTATTGTTTCTTACATTCTAATACAAAACACTTAGAATCACAGAGATTTATCACACTGTGAAGATGCTGTGAAAATCCTGTGGCTTTGCAATTTACTTCAGGCCAACTGTTCAAATTACTTTTTAAATCAGTATAGGATGATAAGAGGAAACCACAAAATGCTACATTCCTTTTGAATTTTATTAGAAATTACCCACCTTTAATTTAGCCTAGAAAATTTAACTATAGCTTTGAAAATGTTTCAAATTTTTCATGATCACAAGCTGGAGTATGAAAAACAACTGATATTTAGAGATATCAAAAGATTAATAGAAAATGAAAAAGAAACTCCATATATTTAATATCTCCATATTTTCTTACTTACTACATAAAATCGGAGAAGAGGGTGTTTGCAGTGTCAAAGTGGAGCCATCTTTCCTTGTGATATTAACTCGAAAAACCAATCTGGCACGAGTGCTTTTTTTCTTGGAACCAGCAATTCCTATTCTGGCTTCAACATCAGCATTCCTCAATTTCAATATCCCTACGCAGTCCACCCTAATACAGAAAAAATATATTAACTGATATTTTCTGTTGTATGAATAGTACAATATTCTTAATCAAACAAGTTTTCTTTTTAAACATAATTTGCTTCCTTGTTAATTTTTGAGTATGTAATATAATTATATGGTTCCAAATTCAAAAAAACAGAGAAGGGTAAGTTCTGAATATTCATAACTTCTCATCTCGTCAACTTTTCATTTATAATAATAATGGAAAAAATAGTACAGAAGTAAAATCACTATTTCAAAATCTGAATGTAAGTAATGGTTTACAAGGGGTACTTTTGCTTTAAAAAATTAAATTTATCCTCTTTCTTTTTGCACTTAATTCAGATATTAAAATAGAGAAATGGATTTTACTTGAAAAAAATTAGTAACTGTCTCCCCCCAAAATGTAACACTGCACAGCCATTAAAACATATGCTATAATTAATATTTAATGTTATGGGAAAATGCTCATGATAAGTGAAGAGCAGGTTACAAAGCAGTGAGTAGAGTATCATCGCAATTTTATCAGAAAAAAGGATGGAAAAATAAGTGTCAAAACAGTAATTAGTTCTATTAAGTTTGAAGTTGGCGTTTACGGGGTATGTTTTTAGCTTTTTATTACTACTAAATTTTATTGAGATTTTTATTAATCTTAATTTTCAACTTATAAGGAATAAGTACTATTTTTATAATCAGTAACTCCCTATCTTCCACCATATACATTTATTTTTACAATTTCAGAAGTTAAAAAATAAACCTTCACTAAATATGTTTGAAAATTTCCCTTTTCAAACTATCCTCTTACTAACTTATTCAAAATGGTTTTCAAAAAGCAAAAAAAAACCCTGAAAACCAAGTAGAGAAAAGTCTTTAGCTATCCAATATGGATAATTACAAAACAGGTCTATCCCATATCAATATTTGCTGCTGTTACGGTTACTGTTAGGATTAAAGGTCCTTAATAAAAGGATTAAGGAAAAAAAATTAATTTAAATCATTTCTAATATATTTCAGGAAATGAAAATGCATACGATGAAAAATAGGTAGTCCCAGGACATAATTTTTTTTTTAACATAGGAAAATAGCAACAGAAGATAAATTTAGACCAGCAATATGCTTTTTCATACCAAGATGGGTCAAGGCACCATGAATGATCTCTGTCAGTTTCTACTGCAAACACTAACAAAAGAGAATTTAGGAAAGCAAATCAAATTGTTTGTAATTTTACTTTTTAATGTTAATATTATTAATTCCAACATATAAGTCTGTATTATTTTCCAAAAAGCCAGCATTCCACTTGGCTTTTATATCCTTGTCTTTCACTATGGGAATTCCCTAGCAAAGGGCAAAAGAGTTCGTTTTCACCCATTACCATTCTGCAATAAACTATTCCTTTTATTTTTTATGTTTAAAACATTTCAATACAATACTCAACATCTTTTATACATTAGAAACTAAAAAATTTTCCTGCCTACTGCAAAAGTGTAATGAATTAACAAAAAATTTTTTTACTAAGTACTCACGCCAGTGTCATATTGTTGTTCGGATCAAGGCCGACTTCTATAACAGTAGTGCCTTCAATGTCCACTTCTTTGCAGGGAGTTGTATTTCGCCCAGTTACCCTGCAGGCCTGATAAAATCCATGTGGTTTCACTCGACCAGAGTCATTGCCCACAAACACCTGCAACACTACTGGCTCATTATGGCCTTCCAGCTGGAGTGAGATAACATGGAGCATAAACACTAATCAGCATTTCAAATAATCTAATTGTAAAATCAAACATTTAAGACCAAGTCCTATATTATTATATTTATAACTGGATTACAATAAAGAAATAACAAGTCTTCCAGAAAAACAGAGGTAAAATATTTTCATAAAGGAAAATTGGCTAAATTTTTGCAGAAAACTCTAAGTTTTAGTTCTGCAATAATCACATTTTAACTAAAATTTTAGATGTTTAATGATAAATTATCATTTGTAATTAATTTGTACAAGCAGGTGAGAATGAATACACAATCCTTTAAGGTATTTATAAATTTACGGACTGCCAAAGCACGTGGGTTATTCAGGATTTACCACCACCACTAATGGAAAATTCACTAAACTGTGCTAGTGGCATCATTATCATCATCATCAAATGAGAGTACATCTACAAATTTTTACTCTGTTAAAGCTGTTTGAGTAGGAAAGTGTTTGAAGTGCAGCTATATAAATACTAGGGGGATGGAGCTCATTTTCATAGACTAGATACATATATACAACATCACAAAATCCTGGGCCAAAACATTATGGTCTGAAAAACTGCTGGTTCAAACCAGGACCTATGGGTCATTACAGGTCTCTAGCAAGCCTTCATAAATTAAATTATAATTTGGATGCTGAAGAATAAATAAATATTTAAAAGAACATTTGGGAACAAATGTTTCCAATGCTGGTTCTTGATAAGGTTTGTAAACATTGAAGCTGCTAATACAGAATGCAGAAAATCGCAAAATAACTTGTACAATCCACATCAAAGTGCTTAAAAAAAAACTCATATATCTTTTCTATCCAAGAATAACTGTATCTCTGTATCTATGGGTATCATCATAATGAGTCAAATAAGCAGCAAATAAGCAGTCTACCCAAATTGTTAGCAGTACCTTAGAACAGTGTCTGGCACATTGAAGGGTACGGTATTTGCTGAATGAGTGAATAAATAAACTTTTAAGATCAGCCAATTCACTCCTAATCACAGGCAATTAATCTAACTACTTCTGCAGACAAGTATTTAGACAAAGCATAACTTAAAGCCAGAGCAATTAGGTTAAAAATATTTACCGAACTATCAAAATGTCTGGTTAGACAAATATTTATACAAAGCATAACTTAAATTTCTCACTTGCCTGTTACTTGTCCTAAGATTCGGGGACTGAAGAAGGATTGGTGTGGTGAGTAGTAGAGGGGTAGGAATGATATTGTATATGTGACTATTAACAAACCGTATAATGGTCATGAGTAAGCCTCTTGATCCCAAGTTTCTACCATTATTTCTTTCAAGTATAAAACGAAAGGCAGTTCAATTAAATATTGTTCAACTAACACATTTACACAAACTGTATTTACAAGAATCTACCATGTGACTAGCCAAAATTCCTCCCTGTTTAGTATTTTGCAAGGGGAAGGAACACTTGTTAAATAAACATCCCCTACTCCACTTCTTTTGGTTTGTCTTCAAAGAGAAATAGTCTTTTTAATAAGGTATCCCAGGTGCTAAAATTTAAGTGTCCCCTCTTTTTTCTTTTAGTCTAAGTTCTGAAAAGGTAAAGACTCAACTGATATCCTGTTTTTTAAACTGAAGACTTAAGTTACCTATCAACCAATTCTTTTCTGAGTTGAGTAGTCCTGATTGCTTTAGCCATCTCAAAAACCTTATTTTCCAAGTCCAAGATAATTTCTACAATATTTCTTTGGACTCACTTTAAAATTTCTTCTTAAATATAAGGTTTGGGAAGAATCTAAAACAGTTGCTACCAATGTCAAATATAAAGGGAAGATAATTCATGATTGCCATATATTTTACTTGTTAGAACACATTTTCATCTCTCCTTTCATTTAAACTAAAATTCAAAGGACATCAGAGTAGTAATATTTGGCCTATAATTCAGTCAGACTTTTACTTTAATTTCTAATATATACAGCTATTAGTTTTATAAAATTCTTCATATATTGCTAACTAAAATAAGTACCTTTACTGTAGGAAAGCCTTGCTGTGTTCTGTCCTTTACTGAGCCACGACTACCCTCAGTTAGGTATCGAGCTCTGTGCTGGGTCTCAGGTTGTACAACTATCTTCAGCTCCTTTCCCTCACTTTTAACAGGATACTGTCCACACAACATAGGGCTCTTCTTTACTCCAGTTCCTTTTTGGTTTTCCAATGTTCTGAGAAGTCAAAGCACAAAGTGGAAAAAGTATCAAAAAGAGTTTTCTACAAAAGTCATCTAAGATAAAGGAAGAAAGAGAATAGGCAATAACATTAAAAACAATTGATTATCTTACTGACAAAATAAAAGACAGACTAAGGGACACTACATTCCATAAGTAAAGTATCTTTAAAATTTTTGTAATTAAAAAGAATGTATATATGTATATAACTAAGTCACTGCTGTATAGCAGAGATTGGCACAACATTGTAAATCAACTATACTTCAATTTAAAAAAATTGAAAATAAAATTTTGCGATAAAGTTGGACAGGGATGACGAAGAATGCATATGTGTGGCAGGAGGAAGGAAGACTGAATGCAATAAACCAAGAATAACAGGAAAGACAATAGCTAATGTCACTATAACCTTTCACATTGCACTTCATTCAAAATAAAGTTTAAAAATTACATATATGTGTGAGTGTTACATAAAGCTACAAGATTACTATTATTTTCTAATAGGACTTACAAAGCAAAAGAAGTGGGGGTAGCACAAAGACACAAACAAACAAAAAAACACAAAAGGCCTTAAAGAAACTGAAGGAACATGTACATATTCTTTTGGATATTTTCCTCAGTACATCAAACTGAGAAAATTATACTAAAAAAACAAAAAACCAGTGATTCAATTTTTATTTGGAAATTAGCTTTACACTAAACAATCTTTCCCAGAAGTTAAATTTTTCAGAGTATTTTAATTTGTGATTAATTAAATAATTAAATCCCTTAGCATATAAAAAATTTATAATCTGGGCTTTACAGATAGGCAATCTAACTTATTTTTTTTAATTGGGTTTCTAATGTTTATTTGTATGTCATGCATTTGCTATGCAGAATGTATGTTCAAAGAAAAATATTTCAAATGGTGGTTAGGACTTCAGGTCAACACATTTAATCTAAAGTACTGTAAATATTTGATAAAAATAAATAGAAAACAATACTATTAGTTTAAAAATTACCTATGTATATTTAAAAATAGAGTCAGGGCTTATAATGCTTTCTGTATGACTTTCCCAGTCCTAAGTTTACACTCACATTGAAAATAAAGGAGCCAAGAGATGACTGTGGGCAAAATCCTGTCCAAAAGCAAACAGGTCCTAGGAGAAATACTATGACTTCAAACATAGAGGAGCAATGGTGGCTAAGCAGCCTTAAATCTAGCTCTAATGTTTACCTCTTCATTTCTAACCAAGTTGTTGACTCAGTCATCAATAATAAAGAAGGAAAAGGCTATGTTCTCAATGGAATTTGGGATTGGGGTGAATCCATGGCTAGGATGCAGTAAGGTATGCAGTTAAGACTGAATGGGTGAGAGGAAGGGTTCTGTAGGGAAGTACTTTGCTCAATCATCATATTCCCTAAACCTTGCACAATTCCTGAAACAAAAGATGCTGAAAAAGTATTTGTTGATGAAGGCAAACTTGTTGATGAAGTTTGACATAATTAAGTCAAAGATTACCTGTGTAAGTAATTTAAAAGGCCCTGGAAGAATAAACTCTATGAACAAAAGTATCAAGTCAAAGTCAGAACAAAGGGCAATAAACCCTATTTTTTCATCATTCTGGGTAGAAATTCAAATATTTGCACTGAATACAATGTGCAGTACTTTGCATACAAAATTCTATAATGATACTGTTTTATACTCATTAAAAAAAATCAAAGCAAAAATATTCACTTACTTAAACTATGTAAAAACATTCCCTAAATATGCACTGAAAGGGACTAAAAGAAAAAACAGCAAAATCTAATAGTTGTATTGATTTATTAGATTATAGGTTATTTATTTTCTTCTATTTTTCTGCATTTTTCAAATGTTTGTAATTAATATCTATTAATTTTATAACAGAAAAGGGAACACTTTAGTCTGAAATATAAGGAAAATTTAGCATATCATTAATTTGGCAAGATGTGGCTTTTGTATTCATTTATGCTGGCCAAGCTAATATTTATGAAGGTAAATAGATGATATTGAGTTTTACTATTTCAATAAAACAAAATATTTCACTTGGGACGAAAACTTTAAGTTGATAAAGTATACACATTATGGCTTAAAGAAGAATAGCACATATAATCAAACAATTTCTGAAATGATACTTTTAAAAGCCCTTAAAACTAACTTTATTCTCTAGGCTTAAATGTAAAAATGGAATACATACATATTTAGATCCCTAGCTGTGTAAAACAATAAAAACATCAACTAATTCTCAGAAAAGCAGTCATTCAAATGACTAATTTTTAATGCATTATGGCTTAAGGAAAAAACAAGAAAATAGCAGCTAATTGTATGGGATTTTACTTCTAAGTGACTATCTAAAAAGAAAATCCACTGTCTTGGAATATTCTATTCAGAACTTAAAATGACACTAATTCCTTTGTGCTGCACATCCTTCTGGTTGCCTGTCACAAAAATAATTTTCACTATAAAATGCCTAAAACAGGTTTCACATGCAGGTGACATCATATCTTAATTTCTAGCAATATCTAAAGAGACATTGGCTACTGATTCTCAGGACATTTAGGTGAAGAATTTAAGAAAACTATGGCTAGTAATGTTTAAATACTGAGTAGTTTTTAAAAAATGATTTTGTTTTCTTAATAAACTCTTTCATATAACATTTTTATTTATACAAAAATGTTATTTCCATCTTGAAGATCAATAAAAACTGCTGGGGCTTCCCTCGTGGCGCAGTGGTTGCGCGTCCGTCTGCCGATGCAGGGGAACCGGGTTCGCGCCCCGGTCTGGGAGGATCCCGCATGCCGCGGAGCGGCTGGGCCCGTGAGCCATGGCCGCTGGGCCTGCGCGTCCGGAGCCTGTGCTCCGCAGCGGGAGAGGCCACAGCAAAGGGAGGCCCGCATACCACAAAAAAAAATAAAAAAATTAAAAAAAAAAACAAAAAACTGCTGTACTCAACATGTTTGAGGGTACATATTCTATAATTTAGCATATATAAATAGAAATTTTATGGCAAAATTTCTTTCATGTTTCTAACATCTTTCATATTGAAGAATATAGAACTTTAGTTTGAGATCCCCTTAACAATTGTTTTCAAAGGACTATTTTTCTATATTTATATATGGTTTTATCCTTTCCTTAATATAGTTCTTATATATTCAGTTTAAACTTCTGCTATCATTTTCATATGCTAGTGTCAAATATTTTTCCATTACCTAAGAAGCTGGACATTTCTTCTGCTGCTTGATGAGTTTCTGTTCCATGAATTATTTCATGAGAGATTTTGTCTTGACAAATGTTATTATACTTTCCCTGGGTAACCTCAAATCATTTCTAAGATATATCTATCATACAAAAGCAGAAGCAGAAAAGATGTAGGTCAAGATATCTCTTTAACAGCAACTGCAAATCATGTGTGTTGACTAACTATAAGTCAAAATTTTATTTGTTCTTCATTCTGAACTTTAACATTTATTTCAGTATAAAAATGAAAATCTCTCTTACGGAACTTAAAAAAAAAAAACACTTTCTCCACAGAAGCCCAAATAAACACATACCTGTATTTAATGATAGACACATGAGCCTTTTAAATCTGTGCTACTGCGTTTCAGAGCATTTTTCTATAGATAACAGTTCTACAGATATGTCCTAGAATTGTTGATTCTGCTAATGGCAACACTTTAGGAAAGGGTATATGTTGTTTTCTTTTAGATAATTTCCTAATCTGGACTTTCCAAAAATGAAAAATATTTAAATGTGCATTTTTATTTACTATTATCACCCCAAAGGAGTTTTAAATGAGTAGAGAAGAAAGTAGTATAGAATGATCATTACTTAAATGGTAGATATTACTTTAAAAATATACTGAGAAAATATTTAAGGACAAGTTTAATACACATTAAGAATATTCTGTATAACTCTCAACCAGATTTTTAACTTAAAATATACCAATGATGTAATCAAATAGTGAAACAATCAAAAGCATCTCCATCATATTCTGTGACAACCTGAAATTGTAGGAGATCCTGGGTCAACTAAAGGACCATACGTACCCTGCCACCCAAAAAAGTAATCTCTCAAGATCCAGTGAGTTAAATTCTATCAAACTATGTTGAATATACTGTAGGAAAATCTAATCAAAAGTCTAGCAATTAAATGTTACAATAAAAGTATTAAAGGAATTAGCAAGTTAAAAATAAGTCATAGTATTCTCTACTTCAGAAGTGAATATTCTGTAATACAGCTATTGAAATATATTTAGTGAGTGTTGGGAACTGGCAGAGATGAATGAAAACTCAAATAGGCACCATGATCCTGTTCTACCACCCCTTAGATATATAACCCAGAATCACACACACACACACAAAAAAAAGTGATACATTTATTTTTTTAAAAATCCTGAATTGGCATAATATATTAAAGAAAAAGCTTAAAATAAATACATGAATCTAAGTTGAGAACCAAACTATCAATTTAGTTTTTCTTGTTTTCATCAAATAAAAGAAAAAAGGGAAATAAAGTCTAAAATCTTCACAAAAATGGAAAATGACTGAATCATATGGGGAGACAACGTGAAAGGGAATACAAACTAGCCCTCTGAAAATGTTTGTTTTAGCTGGAGTCATTGCATCATTACTTATTTCTATGAATAAAAATATTTTAAAATTCTCTTAAAGTATAAGTTCATTTGAAATTAAAAAATTATTTCTAAACAGATTATTTTCATTTTCTACTAAATCATACCCATACTAAGATAACTACTGGTAAAATCTACTGGTATTTTATTTTCATCTCTAGTGAAACCTGATAATTTTAAGTTAAAATTTTCATGTTATTTCAATGATAAAACTAGTATCTTTGCTTTAGATGCAAACTTGAGCTGAGCAATTAAGAAAAATGAGGAATGATTTATTTTTTTGTTTTGCATAATGGTGAGAGAACTTTAAAAAAATGTGAATACCAACCCATTTCCTGCTTTTGAGTTGCCTTTGTTGTCCGTGGTAAGCTGAGAAAGCACATAGTGAGGTGCTTTGGCACTGTCGGCATCAAATATATCCATATTAGATTCTTCACAATCTCGTCGTTTGACCCCCGGCCTCTGCTTTGGATTTCGTTTTCGTGATTTACGAGGTACCTCAGTGTTATCATTGTAGGAACTGGTGCTCATGTTACTGAAGTTGGAGGGGGAATCCTCCATCCACATACTGCAGCTCTGCTCAGATTCCAATCCACACCCCTCATCCTGGCAGGACATCCGACTGTTATCCAGCAAGTCCTCAGGTGGTGGTGAGATGTACAAGACTGTGTGCCTCTTCGGTGTTGATGGATGCTGCTGAACTGTGTTACTGGTTAACTGCTTTTCACTTACCCCTCGGTTACTTACCCCCAAGGCTGAGGAGCAGCTCTCCACTTGCATAGCCTTGCTGTCGGTGACTGAGGTAGAATAAATGGTAGGGCTGGAAGAGGTGGTAAAGGAGCTGCAAGCACCGCCCATGGAGGAAGAGGAGGGAGCTGAAGAAGCATCTGCAGTGTACAATTTAAGAGTAAATACACTATACATGTTTTCACCTACACTGGCTAGCAGTCCCATTGAAAATGTGATTTGTGAACTGATTGTTTTTCCCCAAAATGAATAGTTGGAATTTGGTTAAGTTTTAGAATATAAATGCTTCAAGCAATACAAGGCCTAAAAAATGCAATTTTTAAAAATGCCCAAATAGCATTATTTTACTTGTGTTATAATTGATAGATTTTTAAAAATCTAATTTAATGTTTTAAGCTGTAAAGCAAAAACAAAGCTTTTATTGCCTCAGCTGGATAGTTCCACTGAATTTTAATCATTTAAAATAATAAAAAAAAACCCCAATATGAAATATATGCTTGTGGTCCACATTCAATGCCAATTAAATAATTCATTATAGAATTTGAAAAGTGGGACTGTGCTTAGCCACAAAATATTAAAATAAGTTTCTAACCTATGAAGCAGAGAACTACAGGTCATTTTTAATGCAGACACTCCCTGCTTCAGAGGCAAACCCTGGAATAAAAATATGAGAAAATAAATGAGAAAAGAGCTGCTGATTATTCCAGATATCAATTATAAAATGAGAAATAAATAGAAAAAATATATAATCAACTGAATTGGAGGCAAAATGGAACTGGTACCGTCACTATGATTGTTTTAAAATCTACAAGAATGAAAGTGAAAAAGGTTTGATTTGGAACATGCTGGGCTGTAGAAGATAAGCAAGTTAACCACTGAAGGTCTCCAGAAGTTGGAAGTGGCAGTTCAAAACCATGATCTCTAAAATAAATAAATCCATCCTTTATGGCAGAATGAAAAACAGAAGAAGGACGTATTATTGGATGGATTTTTCTTATCGGCAATTGGTTACCATTGTCCATTTCCTCTCTCTTTAAAAGGCCTCCTTGATTTTAACTATTAAGGGAATTTCTTCAGATGAGTAACAGTAAATTTTATAGGCTGAAGTCTAACAAAAAAGAGTTAAACAGAAAAAAATCTCTGGAGAGAACCAGGATTCTTATAAAAAGGTTTTTTATAAAACCATTTACCTATTATGCCTAACAAAAAAGTCAAAAGTAGATCTTATCAAAATGTGTGGCAACTGGCATAACAACTCATTGAAAAATACTACTACTAAACCCTTAACAACATAATATCAAGAGGCACACTAATAATGTTAAAGTTGGAAGTTATCAGTCCTATACAATTTTATCTTGTATAAGATAAGGAAAGGTTTACAATCATAAACACATACAAAAATGAAAATAAGTAACATGACAGACAACTAAAAATATGTTTAAATCTAAAATTAATTTTTATCTATAGCCATGTATGCTACTGTTTTAAAGTGGTGTGATAAACTTAAAACTGTGATGTGCAGTTATTGGAATTGCAACATCCACATCAATTGCATAAAGAGTGAAATGTCAGAATGCAATGTTTCGATAATCAAAAGCCAAGTGCCAAAAATCTATTTTTAAATTGAAAACATGCACCAAAACACTTAAATCATTTGAAAGAACTAAATTCACCCACAATTTTTCATTGCTGTCAAGGCTGAAGAGCACAGTTATTAATATTAGCCATCAATAATGAAATCTACATAATGCCACATGGAAAGATTTTTCTCAACTACCATGAGTTAAAGCACTTAGAGCATTTAGATGATACCAGTTCCATTTTCCAGTTTGTATCCTTGTCAAATGCAGTAGCTGAAATTGGAAAATTCAGTCACTTTAAACTGCATTCCAATTTAAAGAAAAATTTTTATCAATTTCGTATCATGCATTAATGCAATGTTTTCTTAGTAAATAAATATTTTAAAAGATTTATAAAAACTACAAAATCTAGATACTAATGTCAGTGACAGTTTAGGAGCTGATTTGTAGCCACTTTGGGTTTAAATAACAAGATTTTTCCTTATTTTTTGAAAAATATTACAGAATTCATTTTAGAAAAAATAGAGAAGGTATTATGTCTGACATTCCTCCATCTGTTCCAACTATTGGCAAAAAAGAAACTAAACGTTTTTGTGTGTATGAGCCTATGTTCATCATTTTCGGAGAAATACAAGTATGCAGCATGCAGTATTTGCAGTGGAACACACAAAGCATGCAGCATGAATTCTGTGAACTTGTATTTCTATAAAGCAGCTTTCCCCCACCCACTCTTTTTGAATCTAAGTACCATGCACATGAGAATGCAGAATATGAACATCTCAGGGATCCCTGTCCATGACAGACGGAAAGTTAGGTGAAATGTAAACATGAACTCAAAAGCAAGTTATATATTTATGAATTTAATATGCAAGATATAACCTAGCATTGCTCTTTGAAGTATGTGATTTTATCTTGCAAATCTTATTTAAAAATCATGGTTATAAAACCCGATTGATATAATTGTACATAAATATCTGTTCTGGGACAGGTATGCCAAACTGTGATCTCATACCCTACATAAGTTAAAATATTCTATACATTTTCCTTTGACACCTAACACACATTATGAATATTTTACCTGCAGTTTCCTGGATATTCTTACTAAATAAAAAAGTTCATTAGCACAAAACTATAAAGCTGAAAACATAAACTCTGTCAAAAGACAGTAGTATCATTTAATTTAAAAAATTACTTTTTAAAGGTTACCCTCAGTTTGATCCTAAATTACAAAGGTTCTACTCATTTTAAGAATATAATAAATATAAGACAAATTTTTTTAAACTATAAAACTCTTTACAATAGTATCATTATCCCTCTGATGATGATGAAAATGGTGTATAAAACCCTTCACATAAGCATGTTACATTCTGGTTAGCAAGACATCACCTAAGTGCATTAATAATGCCAGGTGAGGTGGTGAAGTAATAAGGGATAGGAACTATGGGCCCCTAGAGAGTATGGACAACATCTTTCTCATCTTAGACCCTCCTGACACCTAACATACTATGACTTGCATGTAGAAAAAATTCAATTTTTTAATTAAATTGATTTATGAGAAGCCAATATTTGATATGTATGCTGAGTTACATTAAAGTTAAAATGGTAAATAAATGTACCAATGTGTTCATAATGGACACATATCAGGTTACAAAAAAAAGATTTATACCTTACTAGAATAGCATTAACTGATACAGGGAAGGTTCAGAAGTAACTTAAGAGTTTAATGGTAACTACTCACTATTTTTACAAAGAATGTGCTAATAACTTTCTTTCTTGAAACATACATAAGCCAAATTACCTACTTGTGTATTAATCCATAAATTCACTAAAAATAACAAATTCTTAATATTATCTATTAAAAAGTAAATGCATAAAATAATAGCAAGAACATTTTAGATTTCTAAACAGTAATTTGTCATTTCCAAGCATTCCCAGAAAAGCACAATGAATTCCTGGGAATATTACAAATGTTCTTAAAATATTTACAAAAACATTTTAATCTATATATTATTAAATTTCAAGAAATAGCTTAACTGACATTCCATAGAATTAAAATGCTACAGTAATCCTGCCTCCTCTATATATTCCTTTATAAACAAAATATGCTAACTACCCCTCCCATCCCTTTTTGGTTTTGAATGTCCATCTTTATCTGTTAGGAATGTAGAGACTATGTTTAATTACTGTTTATTAAAATAAAAAACTCCAGCATAAAAATGTTTTAATAATTGCTTTTATTTTCTCACCAAGAAGAGTAGTCATAATGTATTCTATTTTATAACCTTGTAATTTATTTGTTTTTTAAATCCCTTACCAATCCTTCATAAAGTTGAAAGTTTCTTCCTCTTAAAATTATTTTCTCACCTAAGTAATATGTGAATAAATTTTTATTTATTATTTCTTTTATGAAAAAACTTATCCTCGAACTTAAAAGAATTTTATTATTTTTTTATTTTTTAAAGATTTTTCTTTCTTTTTTTTTTTTTTTGATGCAGACCATATTTTAAGTCTTCATTGAATTTGTTACAATATCGCGTCTGTTTTATGTTTTGGGTTTTTTTGGTCACGAGTCATGTGGGATCTTAGCTCCCGGACCAAGGATCGAACCCTCACCTGCACTGGAAGGCGAAGTCTTAACCACTGGACCGCCAGGGAAGTCCCCAAAAAGAATTTTATTTTTCCATAGCTTTTTCTGTGACCACAGAGAGCACAGCAACACCAAAGAGAAAACTGATAGACCATTTTTATAACTTACTGACAGAAATTTATAATCTCAAAAGAATAATTTTTAAATTTATAAGAAAAGCATCACATCTATAGTGTTCTATATCTAAATATAAAAATTTTAGATTTATTAGATTTATTAATTGGCAGTAGCCAATTACTAGGCCAAATGCCAGTAATGATAGTGAACTTGAACTGTATATTTGGCTTCTTTCAAGAACTGATGTAATCATTAAGGTTCACTATGAATATTCAAAGTACTTGGGATAAAAAGAATAGCAGATAATATCTTCCTGGATATTACAGAATCTGCAAGTACAGTTTACCCTTGAACAACACAGGTTTGAACTGTGTGGGTCCACTTATTCACAATTTTTTAAAAATAAATACATACTACAGCACTATGCAACTTGTGGTTGCTTGAATCTGTGGATGCAGAGCCAAGGATAGGAGGGCTGAGTGCAAAGTAAGTAATACATGGATTTTTGACTGTGCTAAGGGACAGTACCCTTACCCCCCTCGACCCCGTGTTGTTCAAGGGTCAACTATATTATTAATTTGATTGGAAAGATGAAAATGGAGTTTTAAATGGTACCACATAGAGAAACCCACGTATAGTTTATATACTGCTTTCTTAAACTGTATTTTAAAATTAAGAACTATTAGTTCTAGATTTGTAAACGAAAAATTATTTAAATTATCATTATCATTTTAGTGCTTTAAATACCACAAAAAAGAGATGATACTTTATGTGGAACTAACTAAACTTTTAATAGAAAGCTTTGAAATTAGAAAAATTCTTTAAAGTCCTCAAAAGAAACAAATATCTTTCACTGATTTAAAAAAATATGACAGAAATGACATTTAACTAAGCTTCCAAGATAAAAATGTGGTCCCTAGCATTTAAATATGCACTTATATTTTATAACTTCTCTACATCAGTGCAAAATCAGTTGAGTTACCTTAAAAAAGCCGTAAAATTTGCAAGTGTGCTAAATGAACCAATAGTGGAACGGAGAGGGAGTAACTACTGACTGTTCAGAAAATAATAATAAAAATCAACACAGGTCATTTGGAAACAATTTCTGGTCTAAAACCCTTACTGTTCAGCCTCAGTAATTCTTTTTAAGTATTTCCATTTTTCTTACTGGTAACAATGACTTCAAATCTAAACATTTGTCTGATAAAAGTCACCAGATACAAGAACATATTTTCAGATCAAAGAAGAAAGATATTGGGAGAAAAAAATTATAAGGCCAACATTCATATTGCCAAAGGATTGAAATATCTAGAACACACAAAGTGGCTGCAAACCTGCTTTGTCAACACCTTACATGCCAACCTTCGTTTTCTACTTTTCTTCTTCTTCTTCTTATAATATTAATGTAAAGTTTAAAACTTTACAAAAAAGTTTTAGTTTCAATCAGTATCAATCCACTATTTAGAAACAAAAAAAGAAAGGAAGGAAGGAAGAAAGAAAGAAAGAAAAAAGACTTAAGAAGAAGTCTGAAAACGAGACCGACCTATACCCTGGGTGAGATTGGATGGGTTAAATGTCTCTGGCACTATTTGTCTTCACTATTGACAGACACTGTCACACAACCCACCACACGATGCCTGTCTCTGAATGGCGAAGCTAGAATGCAAGTTAAGTGTATTAATAGAAAAAACAACTAGCATCCCAGCATATAAAATAAGCAATCCAGATTATTTTACCAAAAAAACAAAAATAAAAACAAAACAAAAAAACCAAAAAACAAAAATTGTAGGGTCGATCATTTAATTTACATGTTTAAAACAGTTCCAATTTCCCATTTGTACTTTTCCCACCCAACATAAGTTTACATGCTACAATAAGCAATGTTTTAAAACAAACTTTAAAAAATTAAATTATTAACATTCAAATAAATGCATGTGGGTAAATTTCTTATTCAAAATTTTTGTTAACTCATATTCACCAATTTGTTCTCCTGTTTACTAATGCAATCTAATCCATAAGCCAGAATGTTCTCGCTAGGTGTTTTTAAACTGTGCCCTTACCCAAGTTCCCTTAAAGAGTATAAGATGATATGTTCTGACCAATACACTCAAGCAGTAAAAAATATCTACATTTTACCAGCAAAAGAGTAGTTTCATTTCTCAGGCCAACTTCCAAACACTTCCTCATCCCACCCCCTCCAAAAAAGTTACTAATTTACACTTTTTTTTCTTTTTTTCGGTACGCGGGCCTCTCACTGTTGTGGCCTCTCCCGTTGTGGAGCACAGGCTCCGGACGCCCAGGCCCAGTGGCCACGGCTCACGGGCCCAGCTGCTCCGTGGCATGTGGGATCTTCCCGGACCGGGGCATGAACCCGTATCCCCTGCATCGGCAGGCGGACTCTCAACCACTGCGCCACCAGGGAAGCCCAACACTTTTTTAAATTAAAAAAAATTTTTGGCCATGCCGCGCAGCATAGGATCTTAGTTCCCTGACCAGGGATCAAACCCTTGCCCCTACATTGGAACTGAGGCATCTTAACAACTGGACCGCCAGGAAAGTCCTAATTTACACTTTCAAATGAGATGTTACTGTGCATAAAACGTTTGATCCTAGAGGCTCTATTTTAAAAAAATAATTAGCACTATTGCTGAAGCTGAAAGGGTTGTTACTGATTTACTAGAGACCATCCTTCTCTCCTCCAGTCCATCAAACTGCCAGTCATAGTTCTAACACTACACAATAATTACTCTCCCGCTTTTAATCTAAATTCTCCTAAAATAATTATTTTTACCTTCTCTGAGTGCCATTAATAAACATTCAGAGTATTTGTTAAAGAAGGTTTCCTGAAAAATAAAATGCTTACAAAATTTGTAAATGTCCTGACACTGAGAACAATGTTTCAAATATATATTTTGTCCTATTGAACCATAAGTTTTTTTTGTTTTGTTTTGTTTTTGTGGTACGCAGGCCTCTCACTGCTGTGGCCCCTCCCGTCGCGGAGCACAGGCTCCGGACGCACAGGCCCAGCGGCCATGGCCCATGGGCCCAGCCGCTCTGCGGCATGCGGGATCCTCCTGGACCGGGGCACGAACCCGCGTCCCCTGCATTGGCAGGCGGAGTCTCCACCACTGCGCCACCAGGGAAGCCCCAACCCTAAGTATTTAATCACAGTGTAAAATAGGTACTAGGTACATATTACACAATTTGTTTTTTAAATCCTTTCCTCTTGGAAGAGAAAGATGCTTTCTATCATCCAGTGATTTAAGTACTACAGGGTAGCATCAGTCATTGACACTGGGTGAAGAGACTAAAAAACCCAGAAAGAATCCTCACTCTCAAATAACTTAAACACAAAAGGAAATAACTATACTAGCTGATGACTACATTTATTGTTGTCAAAGACTCCAGGAAGAACAGGTTTTTTTTTAACAAAAAGACAGCAATTATACTACTTGAAAGGTAATGTTTACTTTTAGACAAAAAGAGAGATTACCACATTAACTTAAGAACTGGAGAGAAAAAACATTTCTGAGGGATGCTATTTGAAGGTCACTTCAATGCTTTATCATATAATACATTTAAAAATACTTTAGATTAAATAATAAAGGCATTCCTGCCAACTCTAGTCCAATGTCTTCATATTTCTTCTTTTTTAGAGGTGACCAAAAAAGGGAAAATAGTATTTGTATCATTAAAATCTTCTGATATAATAATTCAGAATGGTTTTACAACTGGATCTGGATTACAGTGTACATTAGATCCAATTGTAGATAAAATGTCTAGAGAAAAAAGAGAAGTCATAAATTGCTCTACTAGAAGTTTTGATAATTGATCACGCAACTTTATCATTTCATTTTTTTAAAAGTGGGAAGAGAATTCTAGGAAGAATACTTAATCGGTCAACTTTGTAGAATCATCCCTTTGGGAAGTGTCTGTTCTCCCTATGATTCATCATCCTCTAGCAATGCTTCTTCTATTTACAAGGGCTCCTAGTGAGAGAGTGTCAACATTAAAGAGTAAGTCAGAAAGGAAATCTCATGGCCCATGTGTTGTCTGATATGCAAAACTTCAAAATGAGGTAAAAAACAGATTGAGAATGGAAAGAAAGAAGCAAAATAAAGCTAAAAAACTTGTTTTTATAAAAATAAGATCTATTTTTTAAAACCTTACTAACAAATGAAAATAGAAATCCATGTGCGAGGGAGGTCAATGTTTACCAAAAGATCACTGATTATCAGACAGTATTAAGTATTTTACATATTTACCTTCATAATAACCTTAAGAAAAAGTTGTTGTTACTGTCTACTTACAGGGGTAATACCAGAAATTTACTGAACTTCCACAAGATTCTGTGGAAGAATATGATAGAAATGATACAGCAATCAGATTCAAATTAGGTCTTTATGATTCCAAAGCTCATGCTAATTTTATTATATTTCACATATGGGAAAAGAGAAATAATGTCATACAAACAGGTGAAGTCTTTAGTTGTATCCTACCCTAATCAATTCCCCTCACTCCAGTCCCAGCTGGAGTGTTTTTATACAACTTTATTACTATTATTTATACAACTAATTATTATAAAACAATTAGTTATGGCAATACTTTTTGCTTATTATCAATCTTATTGGTAGCATAAAAAAAGTAAGCCCACTTCTGTGTATTAATTTCTTAATGTGAAATTCTACAAAACACATAAACAAAAAAAGAAATTGTGTCTATTTGATGTATGTAATTTGTCTACGAATGGCTGAGAATCTGTGTGCAGTTTTAAAATGCTATTCTATAGACTCAGGTAATATAAAAATCTGCTTATTCTACCAGAAAATGAAAAAAATCACAATATTTATAAGAGTTGCTAAAAATTAGTAAGAGGACCAAAAAAGGTAAACATTTAGGGAATAAACCATTAATAGGCCATGTGTACTTTTTGTCAGTGAAAATTTATAATATGGATAGTCTCCTAAATTGGTAATTGTTTCTGAATTAACCATTATGGCCCAAGTTTGCTGATGCTTTCCATTCTAATAACGCAGATGCTAGTAGTATACATCTATACATACGTACATACACACATACTTCTATATGTATAAATGTATGTATTTAGATTTACTACGTAATTTAAAAAGTCAGAATGAGGAGTAGAGTTTTTAAACATGTTGCTTACTTGGCAACATGTTTGTAGCTAGGATCTGACTTCCTTCTGGAAGTGGTCCAGTTTTCTAGGAAAAGTAGGAATGACCATATGGAATAACCAAGATCAATTCACACTTCAGGTCACAACATCAACATGCAGGTTACACAGGTGAACTACTTTTCCTGTTAATGGGCTTTTGGTTTAATCTTCGGAATATATACTACATAAATGGCCAAAATTCTGAAATATGTTAACCTAGTTAACCCAAGAGAGCAGTCAAAGGCAAATTTGGCTCCTTAAATTTAGTCAACTCAAGAAAATAAGAATTACATAACTGCAAATATCTTCTAACACTAGTAAACAAGTTACAATAAATTCAATGGGCTAAGAACTCTGTTACTGTAAATAACTTTTATAAAAAATTTATATTCTTCTAGAAATAATATTCCTATTTTGTAGATCCTGAAACTTGCAGAGGAGAAGAAGGGGTATGGCTTTTTCAACTCAATATCCTACACACTGCCTAGTCCAGGATCTTGTGTTTCCCTAATTGAAGTGACAGAACATTATGCTAAATTCCCTAAAGTACAATGGCAAGGAGAAAAGAACTTAGACCTTAGTGGGAAAGAAGAGAGGTATCTTGTGCCTGGAAGGATTGAGATATGATGATATGTAAATTGTCTAGTACAATTCCTATCACATAGTAGGAACTCAAAAATGATAGCTTATATTTTCTTCAACTCAGTTTTTGTATAGTTTTGTGGTTATGGATGGTCTACAAATTCCTATGATTTTAATTTAGGTGATTAAGGTGTCTGAAGTATTGGGGTGGCCAAAAAGTTCGTTCGGGTTTTTCTGTAACATCTTATGGAAAAACCCAAATGAACTTTTTGGCCAACCCAATAAATTAAAGCATAGCTGTTCTTTGATTATAGGACATTATTTAGTTCTCTAGTGTCCTCTCCTATAGTGTAAATAGCACACAGTTGAGTTCTTTCAGTATAGAAAATACCTGTTAGGTACTTGCTGTAAGCATAAAATTCAAAGCACTATTTAATAAGTCTCTTCCAAAAGAAAAGTTTATTATATGGATAACTTCATGTAAAATTATTAACTTTAATTACAGCCTTTAAAAACTTTTGTATGTGCTTTATTAGTGTATATACCTATACATGTTAAAAACTGCTACCAAGTATTCATGTACTGAGATTATATTATTTCTAAAGAGGACTAACATATAATTCCTGAAAGTAAAATAACAACTTTATGAAAACAAACAACAAAAGAATTACTAACTAGTTATTCCTAAGATTCTCTGGCTGAATTATAAAACCTATGGTTTGATTAATTCATTGTTTATTTCAAGAATTAGAATTTAAAAATTTTAAAGAATCCTGAAATAATTACCTTAGCAAAATATTTAGATATAAACTAATAAACATGATGTTACATCCCAAGATGAGGACAAACAAATAGAATTTAGGATAGAACAAGAAAATAATTTGATTTCTTAAAATGAAGATTAAAGTTTATTGTTCACTTCTGTGAAAGACTCCCTAATTTTAAATAAATTAAGACAATCTAAGGATAAAACTGTAGATTTTTAAAAATACTTGATTGGTATCTGAATTATATCTCAATAAAGCTGTTATTTAAGAAAAATATCTGCCATATCTCTTTTCAAAAATCCTAAATTCTAGTGTAAATATTTGTTTTAGTTCTCCTTAATAATACTTATATTTTAGTTCCTTCCAACCTATACTGTAGGATTAAAGAAACAAACAAAAAGAATCCTTTCACAACTTTCATTTCTTCTTGAGCAACTCCTTATTTTGCCAGAATTTGTTATCAATTCATGTAGATAACTTTTTTTTAATAAGTGATAATTTTTAAATATTTATTTATTTATTTGGGTCTTCGTTGTGGCACACTGGCTTCTCTAGTTGCAGCGAGTGGACTCTAGAGTGTGCAGGCTCAGTAGTTGTAGCACATGGCCTTAGTTGTAGTATATGTGCGATCTTAGTTCTCCCACCAGGAATCGAACCCCGGGCCCCCTGCATTGGGAGCACAGAGTCTGGACCACCAGGGAAGTCCCTGGATAACTTTTTTGTGTTAGGAAAACTGTCTCTGTCTTAATTACTAAGAACCTACAATATTCTTCAGAAAGTCTGTACATCTAAAACTTTTATTCATTTACATATTGAACCTCAAACTCCTAAGAAACTTTCTAGTGGGACAAAAACAGATGTCTTTTAAAAATGGGGAAGAGGGCTTCCCTGGTGGCGCAGTGGTTGAGAATCTGCCTGCTAATGCAGGGAACACGGGTTCGAGCCCTGGTCTGCGAAGATCCCACATGCCGCGGAGCAACTAGGCCCGTGAGCCACAACTACTGAGCTTGCGCGTCTGGAGCCTGTGCTCCGCAACAAGAGAGGCCGCGATGGTGAGAGGCCCGCGCGCCACGATGAACAGTGGCCCCCGCTTGCCACAACTAGAGAAAGCCCTCGCACAGAAACGAAGACCCAACACAGTCAAAAATAAATAAATAAACAAATGCGGGGTTTAAAAAAATAAATAAATAAATAATTTAAAAAATTTAAAAATGGGGAAGAGTACAGATTTCAGATGGTTGATTTTCAACTACACCTCCCAGATTGTGACACTTGGCCCTATGGAGAGGGGAGGAGTTGTGAGGAAGTAAACCTCTTTCCCCCATTCCCAACCCTGGGTCTTACCAGATAAAAGATGTTATTAATGTGAGTATGTAAAAGTGTGAATAGTGTAGAGGCAGAAAAAAGGTTTAAGAGACATTCTTTTTACCCAGTATTCTGGATTGTGGATTAGCAGCATCATGTTTACTCATTCCTTCAGTAATACATAAAGGGAAAAAAATCTAGATTGGCGAATCTGAGAAACACATTTTTAATAATTAAATAATTTAAAATGTACATGAACACCTATATGCCCAGCCTCTAAAAATTTAAATTGATTTAGAATTTGTGACACACAAACCTTTATAGCAGAACTAGAAGTCTGTTCCCACCAGGCCCTCATACCTGATAGCAGCCAATCCGGCTCCTTCAAAACTCTGAAGAATTAACTACATCAAGAGTCATCATTTTTATGCATTTCATATTTAAACAGCAAATGCTACAGATTAAAAAAAAATCAAAGTCTAAATTAATGTATCTTTCCCTAAACATCTAGTCTTTTGGCCAGGAAACACTGAGTAACTGGTAATTTACTCCAAATCTCTCTTTGACATCTATGTCACTAAGGACATTAATATGTCAAATAAAAAAAGCAACTCTAATTATACATACTAACTGATATCCCTACTATAACTATTCTGCAATTTAAACTCTCTTACCTATAATGTTACATGACAAAGACTCTATTCTACCAATAAGACATTAGAATTCTAAAATAAGACTATGTTGGTTAACAGTAAACATGTGTAAAAAAAATTACAAATGACTTGGTTTTAGATCATAGAAACTTTCTGTGTGTGAATATATGAAAATTATCAAGGTCACCTCCTTACTCTCTTCACAATCTTTACAATGTCAATAACTTCTTGATCTAATAAGAATTCATTACTTCAGAACACTTCCTTTGGTTAATTCTTATTTTCATGATTTTTCAACTCAAAGCCTTCATTCTAATTTATCTGGAGAGGATTATGGAGGGAGGGAGGGAAGGAGGGACCTTCAACATTCCATTAGTGACTCAAATTCAAAAACTTTCAATATTTATATATAAAAACTTCTAAAATTGAGTTTGGTATTATTTCAAAGGAAGTGTTGTTCTTTTTCCAAACCTAGCTAACATTTTTTCAGCTTTTAAAAGGAACTGGATCTACTGTCAACAGATGTTAAAAAGCACAGAAGAAACAGACTTTTAGTTCTATACAGATTCAACATGACTTTAAACAAATCTCAAAAGATACAAAAGAAATCAGTTAGTCAATTTCTACCTGTGGATTTAAAGTGAAATATTTCATTAAAATTAAAAAATATATATTTTATTATCTGATGCTGTTTTAAAACTAGATTAAATATTTAAATTCCAGAAAAAATATTCAGTGCATATAAAGTGAAACCAGGTCATCTTAACAATTCAATTACTAAAATGTTCACAATTAAATCCACAGTATCTGTTAGAAAATGTCTGGCAACACATGAACAGTGAGCAGGGCTGGTAAGTTTCTTGGCCATGTTTAAAGTTTTCCTGCCCTCAACCAGGAAGGCTGCATATTGCACTATACGGCTCAGGGGAAAGATTGGTACACAAGGTTAACTGGACTTAGGTTAATGCAAATAAGAAAAGTACCCAAAGTTCTACTATAGTACCAATATCCTCATTTAAATCACAACCTTCCTCTTCACTGTTCTTTTTGAAACAAAAAGAATTTACTGAAAACAATGTTCTGATGGATTTTAAGTACCATTTTAAAAGATGAGAGGTATCATAGGCAAGAAACCTCTAATTAGTAGGACAGATGAAACTTCAGAGTATATGTATAATTTTCTAACTTTTTTAAAACACCAAACACACTTAGTAGTCTATAAACCCAACTAAAAAAAGAATTACAGTTGGGCAATCTAATATTACTGAAAGCATTCTTTATTAATTTATCACTAATCAAGACATTTTTCAATTAGCTTGTCTGTCAATCTTTTAATTCAATCAAAATTTGAACCAATTTTATATAATTATAAAGTGTATGATTTGAGAGCTGATTAAAAAAAACTTGATAAATTTCAAACATTCCTTTCCATACTTTTTCACTGATATAAGAAAATGTCTTTATATAAATATTATTCAAATCTTCCATTTACTTTCAACTGAATTTAAAATAAGTATAGAGTCACTTATGTTTTTAAATGTAGGCAAAAGGTTACAGTAACATGCTACAAACAGAAAAGACACTTGACTGCTTGAGTCCTTTTTTCAGATTATACAAAATAAAACATTTTCCCCTTTGAGCAAATTTTTAAAAATAATTGTTTTATAGAGACTCAAATATAATTTTCTATCCATAGCTTGGTATTTAATAAGCTTTTTATGTGCAGTCAACAAAAGAACTTTAAACTCGTTCCCATAGTTGAAGATAAGGTCCATTCTGGGAGATGGCACTAACAGATGTGCCAACGTGAAATTTTAAGAAATAACAGTTGTATCAAGAATATTGTATTGAAAGTTTTTAATGTTAAAAGTATGTAGTTTAAAACCTCCTAAAACAAACCCTCAAATCACACTCTTTGATGTGAATTTTGCCAGCACTGTTCATGTTGACCAGATAATACTTTTTTTTTTTAAAGTAAAATGAAATGCATACCAGCAGCAACTACAGCTGGAGGAGGCGAGCCTGCCTCACCACCACTTGTCTGACTCATTGATGCTACAGATGGTTCTCTAGATGGAGGTAACTGTAACTCCTTTGGGAGAAGATCATAGACAGATTCTGTTGGGGGAAAGGGAAAAAACTTTTTTTAAAAAGAGTATAAGTCAATAACCTAATTATGAGCACAAAATTAATGTCTTTTCACTCATAAGAAGAACTATATTATTCATACACACACACTAAACTTCATATAACTACTGTTGTAAAAATTATTAGCAAATATTTTTCTTTTATTATATACTTTTATTGAACTGAATAATGAATTTTCCATTCATTCTAACCCCGGTTTTCTTCTTGGCTTTATCCTTCATGCTTACAATGATCTACAGAAAAAGTTATTAAAATTTTAAAACTGTATAAAACTAGACAGAAGAGATGTCAAATAACCCAAGATGCTCCAATATCTTCCTCTGAAAAAAAAAATAGAGGGTAACTTATCATCCTTTACATATGAGATGGCATGTACTAGTGTATATCAGCTTTAAATTGGCTTCTCCAGTTAGACCATTAGTCTACTGCTCTTTTACTCAGCACCTTTATCAAATATTTTAATTTGCTATCATAATGCATTTTTCCCTCCTAAAGAAGATAAAAAGAGGAATGTTATGGCTCAAGGAACTACTTCTTACTCGGAGGTATCTCCAGCTCTAGAAAGGCACAAGTATAGCATACTCTTAAATCACAAAGCACAAGTGCCTATATTAGATTATGACTACTTTTCTATCCCAGATTAAAGAGTACTGTATCTTTTTAATATATTTTATAATATTCTAATTGTCATAAAATCAAATTTACATCTACTATTTAAAAATTATTTTATAATTATTATTATATGGTTTTTGGACAGAAATAATTATCAAGATATCCACTAACGGTAGTAGAATCAATGTTGGAAGAAACTTCAAAAGACCAGTTAGAATCATATGTTTATTTTCTAAAGAATCGAGGCACAGAGTTTAAGGGACTTGCCTTGTATTCTAAGAAAAGCAACATTCCAACAATTAAAGAAGATTATTAACTATTTGTACTAAGTGATTAAAAAAATAAAGGTAGCACTGTAAGACATTTTATCCTTGGTAGCAAACAATACTGTTAGTTACCTGATTACTGAATTCATAAATACTTTGATCCTCCCAGTTAAAATATGTATCCTGAGTTTCATGTGGATAGGAATAAGAAAGAATATTATGAAGGAAAGCTAAAATTAGAAGTTGTAGTATTAAATGATCTTCGTTCACAGTAAAGAATCCACTTAAAAATTTTTCTTTCGAAAAGCTATTACCTAACACTTGAAATTTTCATCTTCAAAGCATTTAGCAAATTTTACATCTGTCTGAATATAATATGCCCTGACTAAAATTTTTCAGCGTGTTAAAATGTTGCTAAAAAACTTAAGCAGATTACTTCCATCTTTCAAACAATATAGGGGGGATAGTATGGAGAACCTAATTAAAACAGAAATGCCACATCATCAAACATAAATTTTTTTTTTTTTTTTTTTTTTTTTTTTTGCTGTATGCGGGCCTCTGACTGTCGTGGCCTCTCCCGTTGCGGAGCACAGGCTCCGGACGCGCAGGCTCAGC
>NC_041230.1:39279822-39281415 GCF_002837175.3 Physeter macrocephalus | reverse complement strand
GTGTCCCCTGCATCGGCAGGCGGACTCTCAACCACTGCGCCACCAGGGAAGCCCTCAACTGTATACTTTAAATGGGCGAGTTGTATTACATGTAAGATTCTTAACAAAAAACCTACATAACCCAACATTTGTCATCTCATATTTTCTGTGGACAAGGAGTCTAGGCATGGCTTAACTGGGTACTTTGCTTAGGATCTCACAAAGCTGCAATGAAGGTGTTGGACAGGGCTGTAATCATATCGCTCAGTGCTCAACTTTATTTTTTAAAATTTATTGTATTTTTTATTTTTTTTTATACAGCAGGTTCTCATTAGTTATCCATTTTATACATATTAGTCAAACTGACATACATATATGTCAATTCCAATCTCCCAATTCATCACACCACCACCGTTCACCCCCGCCATTTTCCCCCCTTGGTGTCCATACGTTTGTTCTCTACATCTGCGTCTCAATCTCTGCCCAGCAAACCGGTTCATCTGTACCATTTCTCTAGGTTCCACATAGATGTGTTAATATACGATATTTGTTTTACTCTTTCTGACTTACTTCACTCTGTATGACAGTCTCTAGATCCATCCACGTCTCTACAACTGACCCAATTTCGCTCCTTTTTAAGGCCGAGTAATATTCGATTGTATATATGTACCACATCTTTATCCATTCATCTGTCGATGGGCATTTAGGTTGCTTCCATGTCCTGGCTATTGTAAATAGTGCTGCAATGAACATTGGAGTGCATGTTTCTTTTTAAATTATGGTTTTCTCTGAGTATATGTCCAGTAGTGGGATTGCTGGGTCATATGGTAGTTCTATTTTTAGTTTCTTAAGGAATCTCCATATTATTCTGCACAGTGGCTGTATCAATTCACATTCCCACCAACAGTGCGAGAGGGTTGCTTTTTCTCCACACCCTCTCCAGCATTTGTTATTTGTAGATTTTCTGATGATGCCCATTCTACCCGGTGTGAGGTGATAACTCACTGTAGTTTTGATTTGCATTTCTCTAATAATTAGTGATGTTGAGCAGCTTTTCATGTGCTTCTTGGCCATCTGTATGTCTTCTTTGGAGAAATGTCCATTTAGGGCTTCTGCCCATTGTTGGACTGGGCTGTTTGTTTTTTTAATATTGAGCTGCATGAGTAGTTTATGTACTTTAGAGAATGTCTTCTTCGGAGAAATGTCCATTTAGGGCTTCTGCCCATTGTTGGACTGGGCTGTTTGTTTTTTTAATATTGAGCTGCATGAGTAGTTTATGTACTTTAGAGATTAATCCTTTGTACACTGATTTGTTTGCAAATATTTTCTCCCATTCTGAGGGTTGTCTTTTCGTCTTGTTTATAGTTTACTGTGCAAAAGCTTTTAAGTTTCATTAGGTCCCCTTTGTTTATTTTTGTTTTATTTCCATTACTCTAGGAGGTGTATCAAAAAGATCGTGCTGTGATTTATGTCAAAGAGTGTTCTTCCTCTAAGAGTTTTATAGTGTCCAGTATTACATTTAGGTCTCTAATCCATTTTGAGTTTATTTTTGTGTATGGTGTTAGGGAGTGTTCTAATTTCATTCGTTTACATGTAGCTGTCCAGTTTTCCCAG
>NC_041230.1:39278565-39279308 GCF_002837175.3 Physeter macrocephalus | reverse complement strand
TACTTCTTCTTTTCCAATTTGTATTCCTTTTATTTCTTTTTCTTCTCTGATTGCTGTGGCTAGGATTTCCAAAACTATGTTGAATAACAGTGGCGAGAGTGGACACCCTTGCCTTGCTCCTGATCTTAGAGTAAATGCTTTCAGTTTTTCACCATTGAGAATGATGTTTGCTGTGGGTTTGTCATATATGGCCTTTATTATGTTGAGGTAGGTTCCCTCTATGCCCACTTTCTGGAGAGTATTTATCATAAATGGGTGTTGAATTTTGTCAAAAGCATTTTCTGCATCTATTGAGATGATCATATAGTTTTTCTGCTTCAGTTTGTTAATATGGTGTATCACATTGATTGATTTGCATATATTGAAGAATCCTTGCACCCCTGGGATAAATCCCACTTGATCATGGTGTATGATCCTTTTAATGTGTTGTTGGATTTTGTTTGCTAGTATTTTGTTGAGGATTTTTGCATCTATATTCATGAGTGATACTGGTCTATAATTTTCTTTTTTTCTAGTATCTTTGTCTGGTTTTGGTATCAGGGCAATGGTGGCCTCATAGAATGAGTTTGGGAGTGTTCTTTCTCTGCAATTTTTTGGAAGACTTTGAGAAGGATGGGTGTTAGCTCTTCTCTAAATGTTTGATAGAATTCACCTGTGAAGCCATCTGGGCCTGGACTTTTGTTTGTTGGAAGATTTTTTAATCACAGTTTCAATTTCATTACTTGTGATTGGTCGGTTCATAT
>NC_041230.1:39277911-39278175 GCF_002837175.3 Physeter macrocephalus | reverse complement strand
GGTCTATTGTGTCATTTAAAGCTTCTGTTTCCTTATTTATTTTCATTTTAGATGAGCTGTCCATTGGTGTTAGTGAGGTGTTAAAGTCCCCCACTATTATTGCGTTACTGTCGATTTCCTCTTTTATAGCTGTTAGCAGTTGCCTTATGTATTGAGGTGCTCCTACGTTGGGTGCATATATATTTATATTTGTTATATCTTCTTCTTGGATTGATCCCTTGATCATTATGTAGTGTCCTTCCTTGTCTCTTGTAACATTCTTTA
>NC_041230.1:39252661-39277466 GCF_002837175.3 Physeter macrocephalus | reverse complement strand
GAATCTGAATGAGATCCTTGCTGGGTAGAGTAATCTTGGTTGTAGGTTCTTACCTTTCATCACTTTAAATATGTCATGCCACTCCCTTCTGGCTTGTAGAGTTTCTGCTGAGAAATCAGCTGTTAACCTTATGGGAGAGTTCCCTGGTATGTTATTTGTCATTTTTCCCTTGCTGCTTTCAATAATTTTTCTTTGTCTTTAATATTGGCCAATTTGATTACTACGTGTCTCGGCGTGTTTCTCCTTGGGTTTATCCTGTATGGGACTCTCTGCGCTTCCTGGACTTGCGTGGCTGTTTCCTTTCCCATGTTAGGGAAGTTTTTGACTATAATCTCTTCAAATATTTTCTCTGGTCCTTTCTCTCTGTCTTCTCCTTCTGGGACCCCTATAATGTGAATGTTCTTGTGTTTAATGTTGTCCCGGAGGTCTCTAAGGCTGTCTTCATTTCTATTCATTCTTTTTTCTTTATTCTGTTCCACAGCAGTGAATTCCACCATTCTGTTTTCCAGGTCACTTATCTGTTCTTCTGCCTCAATTTTTCTATTGATTCCTTCTAGTGGATTTTTCATTTCAGTTACTGTATTGTTCATCTCTGTTTGTTCTTTAATTCTTCTAGGTCTTTGTTAAACATTTCTTCCATCTTCTTGATCTTTGCCTCCATTCTTTTTCCGAGGTCCTGGATCATCTTCACTATCATTATTCTGAATTCTTTTTCTGGAAGGTTGCCTATCTCCGCTTCATTTAGTTGTTTTTCTGGGGTTTTATCTTGTTCCTTCATCTGGTACATAGCCCTCTGCCTTTTCATCTCGTCTATCTTCCTGTGAACGTGGTTTTAGTTCCACAGGCTGCAGGATTGTACTTCTTGCTTCTGCTGTCTGCCCTCTGGTGGATTAGGCTATCTAAGAGGCTTGTGCGAGGTTCCTGATGGGAGGAACTGGTGGTAGGTAGAGCTGGCTGTTGCTCTGGTGGGCAGAGCTCAGTAAAACTTTAATCTGCTTGCCTGCTGATGGGTGAGGCTGGGTTCCCTCCCTGTTGGTTGTATGGCCTGAGGCGACCCAACACTGGAGCCAACCCGAGCTCTTTGGTGGGGCTAATGGCCGACTCTGGGAGGGCTCACGCCAAGAGTACATCCCAGAACTTCTGCTGCCAGTGTCCTTGTGCTCACGGTGAGACACAGCCACCCCCCGCCTCTGCAGAAGACCCTCCAACATTAGCAGGTAGGTCTCGTTCAGTCTCCTATGGGGTCACTGCTCCTTCTCCTGGGTCCTGATAAACACACTACTTTGTCTGTGCCCTCCAAGAGTGGAGTCTCTGTTTCCCCCAGTCCTGCCGAAGTCCTGCAATCAAATCCTGCTAGCCTTCAAAGTCTGATTCTCTAGGAATTCCTCCTCCCGTTGCTGGGCCCCCAGGTTGGGAAGCCTGACTTGAGGCTCAGAACCTTCACTCCAGTGGGTGGACTTCTGTGGGATAAGCGTTCTCCAGTTTGTGAGTCACCCACCCAGCAGTTACGGGATTTGATTTTATTGTGATTGTGCCCCTCCTACCATCTCACTGTGGCTTCTCCTTTGTCTTTGGATGTGGGGTCTCTTTTTTGGTGAGTTCCAGTGTCTTCCTGTCGATTATTGTTCAGCAGTTAGTTGTGATTGTGGTGCTCTCGCAAGAGGGAGTGAGGGCACGTCCTTCTACTCCGCCATCTTGAGCCAATCTCCAGTACACTTTAAATGTGTGAATTTTATGATATGTAAATTATACATGGGTAAAGCTGTTTTTAAAAAAAGAGAAAGAGGAATAGAATAAGAACAACTGAGAAATGCACAGGAGCGAGTTAGGTCTCTCAATGTTCCTAATAAACTTCATGGACAGAAATATCTTTTCACATAGTTTCTATTTGTGAAAAGTGGAATTATGAAGGCTAAACTGCAAACTAATCTAATTTGCCTTTTAAGGCTCATCTACTGTATCAGGAAAATGCTACAGGCATAGGTATCCTATAGTCAGTAAAATATATGATGAAAATCTTAAAAAGTTCTTACGAACAAGATTAGAAATGTAGATTTCATAAAACAGATGACTCTAAACAACAATGCCCAAAAATGTATGGGTTCCCCCTTGAGGAATGTCGTTACTACAACAACAACTTGAACAAAGATACAGAATTTGCAAATGACATAGGCTTAAGAGGGATATATCATATGTCTTAATTCATCACAGATAATGAAAGGCTGGAATACCTGTGCAAAGGAATAGTGAAATTTAATACAGATCAATGTAACAGCTGGTAAAAACTGCTCTTGTGCAATGTACTTAAATGCACTCACTCTCTTTCTCACTCTTTTCTTCAAAATCTAGGAATGATTTTACTTTTGTTTTCTAAAGAATTCTTTCCTTGGTCTGCCAGAATTGGGGTGACTGTTGTCTCAAATTTTTTTCTATTAACGTTGCTAATAATTTGAGCAATAATAATGCTTAATCAACTCACTTAATGGTTCATTATGAATTTTAGTTGACCAAAATCCCAATATAAGTGTACTGCTTAAGTATCTAGGTAATAGACTTAGATCAAGTATGATAAAGTAAATAATTAGTTAACATAAATTATTATTTTTTAAAATAAATTTATTTTTTATCTATTTATTTTTGGCTGTGTTGGGTCTTCACTGCTGTGCGTGGGCTTTCTCTCGTTGCGGCGAGTGGGGGCTACTCTTAGTTGCGGTGCCCGGGCTTCTCATTGCAGTGGCTTCTCTTATTGCAGAGCAGGGGCTCCAGGTGCGCAGGCTTCAGTAGTTGCAGCATGTGGGCTCAGTAGTTGTCACTTGCGGGCTTCAGTCGTTGTGGCACGTGGGCTGAGTAGTTGTGGCTCGCGGGCTCTAGAGTGCAGGCTCAGTAGTTGTGGCGCGTGGGCTTAGTTGCTCCATGGCATGTGGGATCTTCCCCGACCAGGGCTTGAACCCATGTCCCCTGCATTGGCAGGCGGATTCTTAACCACTGTGCCACCAGTGAAGTCCCAACATAAATTATGAACATAAGTGTATGAAAAAAGCAATTAGGTAGAACAGGGAACAAGTTCAGATCAAGAATTTGCCTTATGTTGGTGCAACAGTGCAGAGGAGGAGACAGAAGTCCTATCCTGCCTTTCACAAGGCAGTGAAAGAGAAGGAAAAACTTGTAACTTAATACTGCAGCATTTTTTTTTCTCAATTAGAAACTCTGGTTCCCTAACTGCTGATCAACCAAATCCCACTTTACTGTTTTATTTTATGTGTTGCTCAGTTCCAGAAAAAAGTGAAAAGACCTCAAACCCCCATACTCCTTCACTTTCCCCCAGAAGAGTCCAGGGAGATAAACAGCTGAGAAAAGGCATGCTTTTCTAGTTCTTCCCTTTGCAAAATAACAACATTAATAATACAGTTACAGCTACCATTAATTGAGCACTTGGGTGTGGGGACAGGCACTGTGCAAAAGCTCATTGTATACATATTCTCACTTACTTTCAAAACAATTATGTGAGGTCGATTTTACCAAGAATGTGAAACTTGTGTAATAGTAAAAAAAAAAAAAAAAAAAGAAAAAAGAAAGAAAAACGTGATAAAACAAAAGAAGGGAATGATAAATATAAAGTTTAGGACATTAGTTTCCTCTGATGGTGAGACAAAGATACAGGACAAAGGAGTAGAAGAAATAAATTGGTCTGGACACTGGGCTCATGAATGTTCTTTTTACTAAACTATATAATCTAGTCAAATCAATAAATACAATAAAAATTAAGGCTATGCATGGATAGTGCATAGCCTCACAGAGTCGCTATATAAGGCTTAAATAAGAAGATCTGTTAAAAAGAACTCTGTAGGGACCTCCCTGGTGGTCCTGTGGGTAAGACTCTGTGCTCCTAATGCAGGGGGCCCGGGTGCGATCCCTGGTTGGGGAACTAGATCCCACATGCATGCTGCAACTAAGAGTTCACATGCTGCAACTAAGAAGGCCACGTGCTGCAAGTAAGACATCCACATGCCGCAACTTTAAAAAAAAACTCACAAGCCACAACTAAAGATCCTGAATGCCACAACTAACACCCAGCACAGCCGAAATAATAAATAAATAAATTAAATAAGTATTAAAAAAAAACTCTGTAAATTATTATGCCTTTTTTAGGAATTTTTATTGCCACCTTACCTTTGTTGACCTGATAGCTAACAGCATTCAATATTCAGCTGCTTTAGGGTCAGAAAGTAAAGACCAGAATTGTTAGAGCTCACCTACTCTTTAACTTTTCTGAAGACTCTTATTAACTTTCAGGTAACATAACAATTCAAAGTTGTACACAACTAATACCACAGACTTAACTTCATGCATAGATGAACAAAAGAAGGGGGGAAGCTCTGTAAATAAACTGAATTTAATTGTTGAGAAAGCAGCTAAATGGAAGTATTTGTGGTAAAAAGGATGATACTTTGTGTTGGGAATGCTTAAAAAAACTAAAACAAGGTGAATTAATGCTCAGCACAGATATTATTCAAATAATGAATGCTCCCTGATATTAGATGCAAACACTCTAATACTGGAAAATGTATTTATAAATGTTTGTATTGCTTTTAAAATGGGATTTTACCTTTTTTGTTTTTTTTTTAAACTCTGAATACAGGGACGTCCCTGGTGGCGCAGTGGTTAAGAATCTGCCTGCCAATGCAGGGGACATGGGTTCAAGCCTTTGTCTGGGAAGATCCCACATGCCAAGGAGCAACTAAGCCCATGCACCACAACTACTGAGCCTGTGTGACACAACTACTGAGACTGCGTGCCTCAACTACTGAGCCCACGTGCCACAACTACTGAAGTCCGTGCGCACCTAGAGCCCATGCTCCACAACAAGAGAAGCCACCTCAATGAAAAGCCTGCGCACCGCAACGAAGAGTAGCTCCCACTCGCCACAACTAGAGAAAGCCCGCGCACAGCAACGAAGACCCAACGCAGCCAAAAGTAAATAAATAAATGAATAAATTTATATATATGTTAAGAAAAAGCAGCACATTAAAGAATATTATAAAATAAATAAATAAACTCTATATACAAAGCTACTTTAGCACCCAAAAGAGTTAAAAGACTATCAAAAAGTTCTTGCAAATGGTTTGGGAACTAATTGCCTTACTCTTCCATGTCTCTATTAACTATCTCAATAAGCTGGTGAATCCCAAAGCTATGGATTCACATCAGACGTTCTAAAACAAAATGCCTGGCACCTCCACTGTGCCAACATAGTTCTGCGTTGAAGAGATACAGCATTCATTTTTTAAAAAACACTTTTAGGCTTGACAGTCATCATAGTTGGCATCTCCACTGGAAAATGTACTGGCTGCAGGTCTACCGGATATTTGTTTTCTAAAAGATTATTAAGTCCGAAAATAACTTGTAGGTGATCTCTGTTTTAATAAATTTTTCTCAGCTAAGTTTAAGTCAATTTACTAGTTTGCTGTTACTTATTTACTTAATCATATCACCTCTTCCTGATTATATTTTATTACAGTTTTCCTCAAGCTGGTATTCTACAGTAATTTTAAACAATATACAGCAGCATAGATTACAACAATTTCAGGAATAAGAAAAATAAATTGAGTTCCACAATCATTTTAACATAGTACATCATATATTTTTTTCTAATAGGTATTACTTTTCACTTTAAAATTTCACAATTATTTGCTACATAACAACATTTATGAGATACAGAATGGAGTAAACTATTTAACTAACCATTTTTGTTATATACTTTAATTTATTTATATTATTATCAGAAGATGTTATTACTTAAGTCTGTTCTAGACAGAACAAGACTTTCAAAGACCTATCTATGACCTAACTATCGAGTAAAACCTTTATGGTTTATTTATAATTTTCAAAGATCTTACAAGAATACTTTTCAATAGAGCTTTAAGAACTGTAGAGTTCAGAGTCCAAGAGGAGTAAGGAGGACCAGGATTGAGTGTCAGAAGCCCAGGGGAGTGAGAAGGGAATCCATAGTGGGGGTGGGCGTAGCAGAGGCCTGGCAAAGGGTTTCAGAGCCCAAGCATGGTGAGCGGGAAAAGATAATCAGGTGCAGAATCCAAGCAATGTAAATAATATATCCACAGCCTGGTGTGTGGTGTCAGAGCCCAAGCAGAATGAAGAATATATCTGGGGGGAGTGGGGAGGGGTGGAGAAGAGTGGAAGGGTGGGATGGAGTCCAAGAAAGCAGGATGAGAAGAGGGAAGCCTGACACACAGAGGGAAAACCTACTGTGGTGGGTTAGAGCCCAAGCAAAGTAAAAGTCTCCTGGGATGGGTAGACCAAGCAGAATGAGGATGGTTATCTATGGGAGGGAACGCAGAGAAGCTAGCATAGGGTGTCAGAGCCAGAGCATGGTGAGAAATGTACCCTCAAGGGGATGGCACAGGGTATCACAGCTAAAGCAACTGAGATGATGGAGGGTAGCCAGCACAGAGAAGCAGAGCCTGAGCAGGGTGAGAAGGGTATTTGTGCAGGGGCATTTGGCACTGGGTGTAAGAACCCAAGCAGTAAGGAGAATGTCCATATAGTAGGGCTGCCTGGGCTGGGTGTCAAAGATTAAGGAGGAAGCAGAGTGTACCCATGAGGAGTGTGGAAGTCCAGAACGGGGATTAGAAACCCAAGCAGGGTGAGGAGGGCATTCATGTGAGGCCTTCGAACCTGAGCAGGATGAAGAGGACATTCCCATGGATGGACAGCCCAGCATAATATGCTGGCGTTCCAGTGGGGTAAGCAAGACATCCATGGGGGTTGAAGGAGTAGGAGCAAAGGGCACCTTTAGGTAAGAGTATCAAAATCCTAGTAGGGTGAGAGCTATAGGATGATATCTGCCTAGCAGGGCTGCCCAGTGCGGGGAGTCAGAACCCAAGCAGGGTGAGGAGGGTGTCAACAGGTAAGCAGGAGGGCAGCTCTGGGTGTCATAGCACACATGGGATGAAGAGAGCATTCCTGTAGGAGGAAAGCAGCCACAGCCTGGACGCAAGTCATGGGTGTCCAAGTTGGATAATTAGGTATCATCATGTACAAAAGAGGGAAGCAATGGCCATAGAAGCTTGATTGCACAGAGGAAGATTGCTCAAATAAGTAAATATATTAAAATTAAAGGGAATCAAGTTTTACAATGTTGAACAAAGGAGTTACAAACATAGGAAGAAAAACAAGAAGGAACCCTATGGTACTGAGTTGCAACTGGAAGTATCAGTATGAACTCATGAGAGAAAGATAGAAAAATAAAGACATAACTGTATGTATGTATATAAGCATACATATATTCCCTAGCTCTGTCTTCTGAAAGATTCTGTGAGCAGCAGTACTACAAAAGCATACTCATGGAAAATAAGCACACCTAGTATCCAGATCTTGGTTTCTAAATACTCTTTTCTACCTAAAGTAGCTAGAGCGTCTTTGAGAAATAGTTGATATCAGGACTGGGATATGGAAAGTACAAGATGAGCCTGAAATACATACTGTTTTGCTAAAAGTAAGGAAGTACTCAAAGAATTATGGGGGACATGTCAACAGAATACAGAAACCATCTTCAAGAGGCTCTCACTAACCAATATGAGACAATATGAGCATGAAAATAAGTCATGGGAGTTCCCTGGCGGTCCAGTGGTTAGGACTCAGAGCTGTCACTGCCATGTCCCGGGTTCAATCCCTGGCTGGGGAACTAAGGTCTGGCAAGCTGTGCAGCACAGCCAAAAATAATAATAATAATAGTAACAGATTATAATCTAATAAAAACACAGGAGTCCATACTGACATAAAATAGTAATGAATAAACTGAACGTGTGATGAGGAATGAGATACTTAAATAGTTTCAAAGTACAACTCTTACAAAATATTGATACTGATTACAAAGGAGAAATAGGGTAACTTTAAAGTAGAGAAGTCTGACAAATACCATCTTAATCAAGTGATCAAAGTGAGTAACATCAGTAATGACACAAATCAAAATTGCATGCCACCCTAGAGGATTTGGTAAGAATACATCATTATTTCTGTGGTATTCGTGCCAAAGACGCATAATTTGAATGTAATCATGAGGAACATTCCACAAAATAATTGACTTGTAACCTTCAAAAGTATCAGAACCATGAAAGTCCAGGAAAGACCAAGGAACTATCTCAAATTGAAGGAAACTAACAAGACATGACAACTAAATGGATATGTAATTGTAAACTGAATGCTGATGTTATACAGCAGGGGTCCTCAACCCCCAGGCCGCAGACTGGTAGCGGTCCATGGCCTGTTAGGAACCCGGCCGCACAGCAGGAGGTGAGCAGCACAGCAGGAGGTGAGCAGCGGGCGAGGGAGCAAAGCTTCATCTGCCGCTTCTCATCACTCGCTTTACCACCTGAACCTGAACCATCCCCCCCCACCCACAACTGCCATCTGTGGAAAAACTGTCTTCCACGAAATCGGTCCCTGGTGCCAAAAAGGTTGGGGGCCGCTGTTATATAGGACATTACTGGGACAACTGGAGAAACCTAAATGGGGGTCTGAGGATTAGATGGAAAAAATGTATCAATGTGAATTTATTACACTTTGGTGGTTATATTGTAATTACGTTGGAGAATATCCTTGTTTGCTGGCAATACATACTAAAGTATTCAAAGGTGATGGGGCAGGCATCATGTTGGCAACTTACTCTCAAATGGTTAAGGAAAAAAAAGTTCTTTGCACTGTACTCACAACTGTTATAAATTGGCCTCTCTCTCACTTTTGCTACCATTTCTGCCTAAAATCATTCAAACAAAACCAAATATTCTGGTAGAGAAAGGTTGTCTGGGTTACAAAATATATCACAAGTTATCTTCTCCTGGTCAGGTCATACTCACTTGTTTGACACCTTATATGCCACTCACAGGCTCAGTATTTTTAGCTATGCCATCCCCTCTTCACTAACACCCTCAATCTGATAGAACAACAATTAATTTAAACATTCATTCAACACTTACTTCACTCCTGTACTGGACTAAAGACACAATATAAGAGAAAATCACTCATGAAGTTCACAGTTGAGAGAAAATAAAATTAGTGAAGTTTAAAATAATACAATATGCTACAGGGAGAAAATAAAATTAGTGAAGTTTAAAATAATGCAATATGCTATAGACGGGAGAAAATATTTGCAAATGATGCGACGGACAAGGGCTTAATCTCCAAAATATACAAACAGCTCATACAACTCAACAACAAAAAAACAAACAACCCAGTCCAAAAATGGGCAGAAGACCTTAACAGACATTTCTCCAAAGAAGACATACAGATGGCCAAGAGGCACATGAAAAGATGCTCAACATCACTAACTATTACAGAAGTGGAAATCAAAACTACAATGAGGTACCACCCTCACACCAGTCAGAATAGCCATCATTAAAAAGTCTAATAACAAATTCTGGAGAAGGTGTGGAGAAAAGGGAACCCTCCTACACTGTTGGTGGGAATGTAAGTTGGTACAGCCACTAAGGAAAACAGTATTGAGGTTTCTCAGAAAACTAAAAATAGAATTACCATATGATCCAGCAATCCCACTCCTGGGAATATACCTGGACAAAACTATAATTCAAAAAGATACATGCACCCCTATGTTCAGAGCAGCACTATTCACAATAGCCAAAACATGGAAACAACCTAAATGTCCACCAACAGGTGAATGGATAAAAATGTGGTACATATATACAATGGAATACTACTCAGCCATAAAAAAGAACGAAATAATGCCATTTGCGCGACATGGATGCAACTAGAGATTATCATACTAAGTGAAGTCAGAAAGAGAAAGACAAATACCATATGAGATCACTTATATGTGGAATCTAAAATATGGCACAAATGAACCTCTCTACAAAACAGAAACAGACTCATAGTAGACATAGAGAACAGACTTGTGGTTGCCAAGGGGGAGGGAGGAGGGAGAGGGATGGATTGGGAGTTTGTGATTGGTAGATGCAAACTATTACATTTAGAATGGATAAACAACAAGGTCCTACTGTATAGCACAGGGAACTATATTCAATACCGTGATAAACTATAATGGAAAAGAATGTCTTTATGTGTATAACTGAGTCACTTTGCTGTACAGCAGAGATTGGCACAACACTGTAAATCAACTACACTTCAATTTTAAAAAATGCAATACGTGCTTTAATAGAAATATGGGATGTTACGCAAGTGGGGAAAAGGGAATCCTTAACACTATCCGTAAAGGATCAGAGAAGGCTGCACAGGGTATGTGACACCTGAGGTCAATCTTGAACAGTGAAATGGGTATTTGACAAACATATTTCTGAAGGAGGAGGAGAAACTTAAAAGCAAATCTGAACAGAGTATTTGTATTTTGGTTACTTCGGTTTTTCAAGTAATTCAGTTCAATTAGAATACAGTAGTTACATGGAGGAGAGTAACATGAGATGAGGCTCCCAAAGACATGGAGGGGCTATATCATGAAAGGCCTTGTATAATCATTCTAAGCAATAAAGATTTTATCCCTCAGCACATAGGGAGCTTTTGAGTGTTTCAAGCAAAGACATGATAAGCTCAGACTTATATTTGAGGATGATCATCCTCCCAGGTATATGCAAAACAGACTAGGTCCTAAAGGTGGCAAAGAGTAAGTTTTTTTACAATCCTCTAAGTCAGAAATAATGAGGTCCTGAACCAAGGCAGCTGCAGTGAGAATGACAAATAGGATACGAACTTAAAGAAAACTGATGAACTGAATTGGATGACTAGCGGCAAAGGGAGGGAGGGAGGAATGAAGGGAGGGAGACGGAGAGAGAGGGAGAGGAAGAGAGGAAGAGAGGAAGGGGGGAGGGAGGGAGAGAGAGAGAGAGAGAGAGAGAGGGAGAGAGAGAGAGAGAGAGAAATAGTTCCAAACAGCACACAGGAATTCTGGCACGAGAAAATTAATGGAAGGTGGTGCAGTTTCCCATGATAGAGAGTTTAGGAGTAAGAGTAAATCTGGAAAGACAATGAATTCCGTTTTAAATGATGAAGCTGAGGTACCTATGGGGCATCCTAGTGAATGTATAAACAGGAGAGGGATCTAGCAATTGATGGTGCTGGGCACATAGACTGCTTTACTTTTCTTTTTAATACAAATCCTATCCTATAACTGGGATAGAAAATTATTATTTAACGTTATTGTTTGCTTGTAAAAATACAGATATGTATGAAATAAAAATAAATTTGCCGGGGCTCCCCTGGTGGCGCAGTGGTTGAGAATCTGCCTGCTAATGCAGGGGACACGGGTTCAAGCCCTGGTCTGCGAAGATCCCACATGCTGCGGAGCAACTAGGCCCGTGAGCCACAACTACTGAGCCTGCACGTCTGGAGCCTGTGCTCCTCAACAAGAGAGGCCGCGATAGTGAGAGGCCCGCGCACCGCGATGAAGAGTGGCCCCCGCTTGCCACAACTAGAGAAAGCCCTTGCACAGAAACGAAGACCCAACATAGCCCAGAATAAATAAATAAATACTCCTGTTCTCTGTTTAAAAAATATATATAAAAATAAAAAAATAAATTTGCCCATGATCTCACCATTCAAAACACTAGTATATTTATGTTTCCCTTCCCTATTTTTCTATGCATTTTTAAAAAGTTGAATAATGCACATAAACTTAATATCAAACTTTTCATTGAACATAACTTCAATTTCTCATATGTACTGTAACTTTGACACCCTCATATTGCTATGTATCATCTTTATGTCTATTTTCTATCTCTCCAATTAGTTGAAAACTCTTCAAGGGCAGAAACTGTGGTACGTCTTATTTGAATGACTAAAGTTTAGCAGTACCATACTTACAATAGGCACTCAATGTTTGCTGATGAGGTTATCAAAATACCAAAAAGTTACTGGGTCATAATTTTAAGTTATGAAATAAGCTTCAGGAAAATTTCTAATTTTCATATTATTTCAGAAACACTGCTAATAAATAAAAGGGGTAATAAATAACATATCAGTGGTGACAACACTGCACCAGCTAGAGAATGAAGCACAGTCAGTAAATATCCTCATTCTTTTATTCATTCACTCAACAAATATCTACTGACTGCCTGATGTAAGCCAAGCACTCTCTTAGTTCCTGGGGATACATCAGTCACAAAACAGACAATCTGTGCCATGGACCTTCCACTCTAATGGACTTAAATTATGGTAACTGCTTGCTTGCTAAAAAGAGAAGGGGATTCCAGTGTCCTGTAATTTTCTACCCTTACTAAACTCACATTTAATTGTAGCATTAGTAAAACAAGTTCATTTCTGGAATATAAGCAGTAGAAGCATCTCAACACACATTTATTTTAAAACTTTATAGTATATACAATATAATGTATACATACTTATAATTTAGCTTAATGTTTCCAAAACCAATACTGAATAGAGATCTGTTCCATTGCTTAACAGCCAACCATCTTATATAATCATACATTTAATAAACTAATGATGTACTTATCAATGTATGTAATAATCAATGAAAAGAAATAAATAGGATTTTTTTTTTCTTTTGGCTGCGTTGGGTTTTTTTTGTTGTTGCTGTGCGTAGGCTTTCTCTTAGTTGCGGTGAGTGTGGGCTCCCCTTCGTTGCGGTGCACGGGCTTCTTGCTGGGGTGGCTTCTCTTGCTGCGGAGCACAGGCTCTAGGCGCACGGGCTTCATAGTTGTGGCTCGTGGGCTCTCGAGTGCAGGCTCAGTTGTTGTGGCGCAAATGTGGGATCTTAGTTGCTCCGCAGCATGTGGGATCTTCCTGGACCAGGCCTCGAACTCGTGTCTCCTGCATTGGCAGGCGTATTCTTAACCTCTTAGCCACCAGGGAAGTCCCGATAAATAGGATTAATGTTATATTATTTTATGCATATTATTTTCATTTTGAACCTGAAAAGACAGTTAATAAATGATGATTTGCTCATTAATTCATAAAGCACATTATTTAACTGTTCATTATGTGCCAGGCAAAATAATAAAGTAAATAAAATAGAGTTCTTAACTTCAATGTTATTTCTAATTGCACAGACCTTGGATTACAAGGTACCTCAGGAGTTTATTTTCTAAAAGAATAAAAACATAATTTAATCACCACTAATTCATTTTGTGTGCATAAGTGCAGACACTAAAGGGACCTGTATCTCTGTTTTCAAACATCCACAGTCCAGTGAGTTAGACTGCAAGTAAATACATAAATAACCAATGGAATCAGTACCAAGCCACAGATGTTATGTGCAAAAAAGGAAAGTAAAAGAAAACAGACATAAAGATGGCAAGGGAAGAATGGTATGAATAGAATTACTGTAGTTTTAGGAGATTAAAGTTCAAATTTTAGAGGTAGAAATAGTAAAAGTACTCAGTGTAACCCTCGGTTTTTACAAAGAAGAAATTATGTTCCAATTAGGTTATGATTTGCTTAGCATAGCCAAGACTGGTTAAAGCTGGGTCCTGAGCAGGAGACTAGCTGGCTGAAAGATAAATTCTTTATCCAGCATTCGTGTCTATGCAGTTAGAAAGAACACTGAAGTAGAAACTCCATCTCTTTTATTTATTATATTATTTCTGTGTGTGGCACATAATGGGCACTTCAGTAATGTGCTTAGTGAATGAATATGCGAATGAATGAGTAAATCATCTACCTTGATTGATTCTACTCAAACAATTCTAAAACATCATTCTTATTTTTATACTCATAATCTTAGTGAGGGAAAAGAAAATAACGAACAAAAATCTACCTTTTTCCTTGCTATCATTACCAAAATGTCCTACCACCTCAACTAAAAATGTCATTTTTCTACATTATTTCTGACCCCAAATACCCTATTCCCTCATGTCCCTTCTTCCAACTTCTACCCTATCATCATCTAAACTACCATTTTTCAAATGAACAAATAAAAACTACTTTTCATGTTTTAGGGTATTCATTTTCAGTGATTAAAGTTATTTCCTATCAAATTTCTTCTTTTCTATTCATGTAACATGATTTTTTTTTAATCTTCTTTTTTTGGGGGGCTGCACCATGCAGCATTTGGGATATTAGTTCCCCTACCAGAGATCGAACCCACGCCCCCTACATCGGGAGCGCGGAGTCCCAACCACTGGACCACCAGGGAATTCCCCGTGTAACTTGATTTTTTTCCTCCTTCAAGCCAATACTGAAGAAATCAACAAGGCTCACTTTGTCTTTTCTATTCTACACAAGGATTATCAACAACAAACAGAAGAAATGTGCAAACCTCATACTTTTAGACATAAGCTGATTGTTTACAAAGATCAAAAATATCTGCCTACTGTGAGCGGCAATAAACAAATGACCAATTTCATTACTTCTGCCTCTTAAGAGAGTGGTAATCAACAAGGAATATCAGAATTGCATATATAAATATGTATTTTTTTTCCTGAATGAAGATGCCTGGGATTCCAGCATAGACCTACTGAATAAAGATTTCAGTAGTAGGATCACATAATGCATATTTTTATGAAGCTCCACAGTTGATTCTGGCTAAGAGCCATTACTTTATTTTATTTTATTTATTTATTTATTTATTTATTTATTTTTTTGCGGTACGTGGGCTTCTCACTGTTGCGGCCTCTCCCGTTGCAGAGCACAGGCTCCGGACGCGCAGGCTCAATGGCCATGGCTCACGGGCCTAGCCGCTCCGCGGCATGTGGGATCTTCCCGGACCGGGGCACGAACCCGTGTCCCCTGCATCGGCAGGCGGACTCTCAACCACTGCGCCACCAGGGAAGCCCTATTTTATTTTATTTATTTATTTTTAAACATCTTTATGGAGTATAATTGCTTTACAATGGTGTGTAGTTTCTGATTTATAACAAAGTGAATCAGCTATACATATACATATATCCCCATATCTCCTCTCTCTTGCGTCTCCCTCTTACCCTATCCCACCCCTCTAGGTGAGAGCCATTACTTTATTTATTTTTATTTTTATTTTTGCGGTATGCGGGCCCCTCACTGCTGCGGCCTCTCCCGTTGCGGAGCACAGGCTCCGCTTACCCTATCCCACCCCTCTAGGTGGTCACAAAGCACGGAGTGCGTCTCCCTGTGCTATGCAGCTGCTTCCCACTAGCTGTCTATTTTACATTTGGTAGTATATATAAGTCCATGCTACTCTCTCACTTTCTCCCAGCTTACCCTTCCCCCTCCCCGTGTCCTCAAGTCCATTCTCTACGTCTGCATCTTTATTCCTGTCCCGCCCCTAGGTTCTTCAGAACCATTTTTTTTTTTAGATTCCATATATATGTTAGCATATGGTATTTGTTTTTCTCTTTCTGACTTACTTCACTCTGTAGGACAGACTCTAGGTCCATCCACCTCACTACAAATAACTCAATTTTGTTTCGTTTTATGGCTGAGTAATATTCCATTGTATATATGTGCCACATCTTCTTTATCCATTCATCTGTGGATGGACACTTAGGTTGCTTCCATGTCCCAGCTATTGTAAATAGAGCTGCAAAGAACATTGTGGTACACGACTCTTTTTGAATTATGGTTTTCTCAGGGTATATGCCCAGTAGTGGGATTTCTGGGTCGTATGGTAGTTCTATTTTTAGTTTTTGAAGGAACCTCCATACTGTTCTCCATAGTGAGAGCCATTACTTTATTTATTTTTATTTTTATTTTTGCGGTATGCGGGCCCCTCACTGCTGCGGCCTCTCCCGTTGCGGGGCACAGGCTCCGGACGCGCAGGCCCAGAGGCCACGGCTCACGGGCCCAGCCGCTCCGCGGCACAAGGGATCTTCCCGGACCGGGGCACGAACTCGCGTCCCGTGCATCGGCAGACGGACCCTCAACCACTGCGCCACCAGGGAAGCCCGAGAGCCATTACTTTAAAGCATGAAATTCAGCCTCAAACATACTGGCCTGAGTTTATTGTCTCTTTAAATATTGCTAGTGTTTTTTTTCCTAAACAGTATTTACATTTACATATCAAAAAGAGGAAAGGAGCGTTGTTTATCTTTCCTGACTAAAATGACAACTGCTATTTCACATGGTGGTTGATAATTTTAGATATTTAGATTTGATACAACCATGTAGACTTTAATAGTACCTAAAATAATGAAACAACTTAGCTCATCTGTCATTTTGAGCCTGAGAGAAATTATCTAGAAATACTTCTTAAGGGCAAAAACCAAAGAAATTCAATGAGTAAAACTCACCCACTGACGGCATATGGTAGTCTTCCAGAACTCTCTTGTCTATTCTCTAATACAAAAAATACTTGTTACATAAAAGTTTAATAGTTTGTTTCTAGCAAAAAAAAAAAATAGCTTGATTGTGAGAACTGACCAGATGTCACTTTACTGATCAATGAAGCCACTCTTTTCATTAATTTTGATAATGATTTTCAGTTGTCATTTTACAATAGCAAATGAAAGGGTAGCTTACACAAATCTTTGTGCCACAATGTGGTCCATAAACGGAAACAGAAACAGCTCTAGAAAATTGAAAACTGTTCTAAAAATAAATATCTGATAATATTGCAGTTTAGAGCTTACAAAGTACTTTTATAATCATAGAATTGATATATGTGTAAAGTGCTCTGACTCTAAAGTATATATAAATAAGATGGATATTACTAATTTTAAAATAACTACTCATAACTTGAGAATAGATTCTTTTTAGTGCTTTAATTTTTATTAAAGCATAATATATACATATAGTAACGTATACATATCTTAAATCTTGAACTTGAAGAATTTAAGCTAAGATTAAGCATCCTTCATGCTTCCTCCCTGGAACTACCCCATGAGGTAACCAATCTTCTGACTTCTATCACTACAGATTATAGTTTTGCCTGTTTATAAACTTTATATAAAGAAATCATATAGGATATACCTCTCTTTTGTACCTAGCTTCTTTCATTCAGAATTGTTTGTTCAGTTTATCAGTGTTGTTATACTTACAGCAGTTCATTCGTTTGCACTGCTATATATTATTCTGTCAAGTGAATATTCAACAATTAAATCCATTCTGCTGTTAAACTGAGTTGTTTACAGTTTTTACCTTTTACGAAAATACTGCCGTAAACATTCTTATATGCACATATATGTACTTCCCTTGGATACATACCTAGACAGAAACTGCTGAGTCAGAAGGTATGTGTATACTCAACTTTAATTGATACTGCCAAATAGTTTTCCCAAGTGGTTGTACCAATATACACTCTCAACATCAGTGTATGAAAGTTCTTGCAACTCCACAAGCTCAGTCATAAGAAAATGCTTTTATAATTTTTTTATAGGTGATCTAGTAGAGATGGAATGGTATGACACTGTGGTTTTAATTCATATTTCCCTGAAAACTAATGATTTTGAGCACCTTTTCATATGCGTATTGGCCATGTGGTTATCTTCTTTCCTTAAGTGGCTCTTCAAGCCTTTTACCCATTTTTAAATTTGGTTGTCCTTTTTTTAAAAAAATCAATTTGTAGGAGTCCATTATCTATTCTAGATGCAAATCCTATGTCAAATATACATATTGTAAATGACTTCTCCCATATGTGGTTTGCTTTCCACCCCCTTAATGATATCTTTAATCAACAGTTCTTAATTTTAATGAGTTCAATCTATCAATCCTTTCATTTATGATCAGTGATTTTTGTGTCCTGTTTAAGAAATCTTTCCATATCCCGTGGACATGAAGATATTCTTGTTTTCTTCTGGAAGTCTTTTTGCTTTACCTTTCATATTCATATCTCTGATCCATCTGGAATTGGTTTTATTGTATTACTGAAATCAAAGTTCATTGTTTTTCATATTGATACCCAATTGATTCATCAAGGAACATTTGTTTACACTCCAAAAATATAAGTCTCAGAGGCATTCACTTTCGGAAAGATGGAGTAGACACACTTTTCCCTATTCCTTCTACTAAGTCCAGCTAAAAAACCTGGGGCATTACATAGATTTAAAAAAAAAAACACCTAAGAAGACTGAAAGGTGGTGAAAAGAGGTAGACCAGCTAGGGATGGTAGGACCCAGGAATGATGCAGCAGTGTGTTCTCTGGGTTTTCTTTTTGCCTCATATATACCAGACTGGGTATCAGGGAGGCCAATAATCTGGAAGTGCCAATGGGCACAGGCTAAAAAAGCCACAAGTCATTTTTAAATCAGTTTCCATTTATTGATTTTTCTCATTACATTTTGTAATTTTCTGCCTCTTTCCATGACTGGTGATTTTTTTTTTTTTTTTTTTTTTTTTTTTGCGGTACGCGGGCCTCTCACTGTTGTGGCCTCTCCCATTGCGGAGCACAGGCTCCGGATGCGCAGGCTCAGCGGCCATGGCTCACGGGCCTAGCCGCTCCGCGGCATGTGGGATCTTCCCGAACCGGGGCACGAACCCGTGTCCCCTGCATCGGCAGGCGGATTCTCAACCACTGCGCCACCAGGGAAGCCCATGACTGGTGATTTTTGATAAGATAAAACAAACTTTTAGAAACACGGTGATGATTTTTCATTGGATGCCAGACATTGAGAATTTTACCTTGTGTGCTGGATATTTTCATATTCCTATAAATATTCTTGAGCTTTATTTTAGGATATGGTTAAGTTACTTGGGAATAGTTTGATCCTTTCAGTTCTTGCTTTTTTAAGCTTTGTTAGCCCTGACGAGAGCATGTTTAGTCCAGGGTTAATTTTTCTTTACTACTGAGGCAAGACCCTTCTTAACACTACCCAAGTGTTAAGAGATTTTCTACTCTCGCCGGTGCAAACAGGCATCATATCCAGCCCTCTGTGAGGTCTAAGCACTGCTCCCAGGAATCATTTCAGGTAGTTCTTTCCTCAGTCTTGGTTCGTTTTCCCACATGCATGTAATGATCACCACTCAGCTAAATACTCAAAGGAGACCCTCTGCAGATCTCCAGAATTCTCTGTGTCCATTTTCCTCCTTTCTAATACTCTGCCCTGAGAACTCTAGCTATCTTGGCTTTCCCAGACTCCAAACTCTACCTCCTCAACTCAGAGAGATTACTGGGCTCTACTTGTACTTCCACCCTTTCACACCAAATCCTGGAACTTTCTCCAGGGAGTAAGCCAGGGCACTTGTAGGGCTCATCTCATTTGTTTTTTTCCTTAAGGATCATTTTCCTTCATTGCCTGATGTTAAATGTAAAGAGAACCATTGTTTCATATATTTACCTGGGTTTTTAGTTGCTTCAGGCAAGAGGGTAAATCTGGCCCCTATTACTCATCTTGGCTAAAAACAGAAGTCATTATATTATAATTTTAACCCATACTAGTTGTTCTTTACTTTAAAGAACTTTTTTAGGTTATTTAATTAAATATTTGATAAATATTATATGTGCCCTATGTAAGAAATACTGGGTTAAGCCCCTTGAGGTTAAAAAAAAAAAGTCTTAATCTTTTGTATTTTTTTTTTTTTTTTTTTGCGGTACGCGGGCCTCTCATTGTTGTGGCCTCTTCCGTTGCAGAGCACAGGCTCCGGACGCGCAGGCTCAGCGGCCATGGCTCACAGGCCCAGCCGCTGCGCGGCATGTGGGATCTTCCCAGACCGGGGCACGAACTCGGGTCCCCTGCATCGGTAGGCGGACTCTCAACCACTGCGCCACCAGGGAAGCCCTTAATCTTTTAAAAGTACAAAAATACTCTCTACATGAAGACACATACAAGTGCACCCTTTGTATTCTAGGCACAAAGGAATATTTAAAACAAATTTAAAACACTGTAGGCTATGCCCTCAAAAAACTGAAAATCTAGTTGGAATAAGGTAATAATATATATTAAACATTTAGAGAATAAGAATAGGTTATATATTATTGACAATGATTATAATTAAAGCTCAGAGATCAGAGGCCAAGGTTTTGAATAATCAATAAGAGTCTTTGAATCTTTTGCGTAAGATCTAGTTATATAAGCAGCACAAACCTATCATAAGACCAGTCTACAGCAATAAGCAATTATCATAGACTCAGATATCTTCTAAAACCTAGTTTTGATTGTTCATAGCAGCAAGAGTGAAAACTAGGCTACTAAAGTCTAAAATTATGCGGCAGTATAAGTATAAAATAACAGCACTAATTAAATACTTGTTGAATGAATATTTATATGAGTGTTTACTTTATGGCCATGCACCCTTATCCCTCTCTTCTGCTCTTTCCCTCCACACTCTCAAGATACAATGATTTTTCAATACTTCAGCAATGCACTCTCTTACCTTTATTTCTTTGCAAATGCTATTGTTTCTGCCTGAAACACTGACGTTCCCACAGCCCCTTTCAAAAGAGCTTTTTCGAAAAAGCTTTTTCTAACCACATCAGTCTTAGTTAGGTATCCCTCCTCTGTATTTCCTCTACCAGAACACTTATTACCCATCGTTCCACAATTACCAGTTTATCTACCTGTATTTCTTATTATGCTACACATGTCATGAGGACAGTGGCTATGTCCATCTCTTTCACACTGTCTCCTCAGCAATAGCACAGTGCCTGGCGCAAATAGGCACTCATTTGATGAATGCATGAATGAGCAAGAAAACAGAAACTGTGGAAATACATAAGAATGCTGACAGATCATACAATGAATGAAGAGGCAGAAGGCTTAGAGTGAGAAAAAAAGCCAGGAAAAAAGCTAGAGAAGAAGAGTCAGAGGATAGCCTGGAGAACAGAGTGTCAAAAAGAAGAATCTTGGAAGTGGACGCCCTCAAATGAAAATGGCTCATTCAGTTCAAGTAAGAAAAAACTTGAAAGAATGTGTTTACTCAATGTGGCAAAAGGTATTTCTTGATACCTTTGCCAAGGAAGTATCAAAGGAGTGATGGGGATAGAAGCCAGAAGGCAAAGAGTTGATGACCAAATGGAACTGAGGAAGTAAATGCAGTGTAAGCAGAAATATAGACTACTATTTCACAAAGCCCTTCCAAGGAGAAGGAAAAGAACACTTAAGGAGACACGGCCAAATAAAGGGTTTGCTATTTTACTGTGTGGAAGAAGAAATTATGTATGCTTGACAGTACAAGGAAAACAGCCAGTAATGAGGAAAAGCTTGAAGATGCAAGAGAGAACATATAGAAGAGATTTAATTAATTAAGATAACACCATCAGATTTGACAACTGTGAAATCATAACTGAATTTCCAAGCGAATGCCTGTGTGCTAATAAAGGGTTAAGGGACAATTAGATGGTGAAGAAGTTGAGATTAGCATAGCAATTAATATAATAAAACAGTTTTCTAGGGCAATGTTATAGAATTATACTACTATAAGGAATTTGTTTTCTAACTTTCTTTTTAAGTATAATTTCTTTCCGAATTGTATCATGTGCAGTGTTAACTCCATAGAAATCGTAGTTAAAGTTTGGCAACTACTGCTATGAGGAAACAAAAACATGGCAGAAGATAATGAAACAGAAGAGTTGAAAAATATTAAAGCAAGGTAAAGTATGTCATGGAATCAAGTCCAGGAGATTGAGGGCGCCTTAGAAAAAGACTGGGCATTTCTTCTACTAACATGAAAGAAAAAGAAAATAGAAAATGAAAAGACCTAAACAAATTTTTGAGATGAAGAGGTAAAAAACTGAGGGACTTCGGTGGGAGAACTTCAAAGTGCTCTAGAAGATAATTTAATTATTTCTTTTTGCCAATGGCTGTGCTCTAGAAGCAGATGCTTAAGAGGCATGTACAAAATCCTTCTATACCTATTAATGTTTAAAGGGCCAATTATACTATAGAGAGGAATTAGGGATTAAGACTCAGGGTAGCCGCAACTAAGACCTGACACAGGGACTTCCCTGGTGGCACAGTGGTTAAGAATCCACCTGCCAATGCAGGGGACATGGGTTCCAGCCCTGGTCCGGGAAGATCCCACATGCCGCAGAGCAACTAAGCCCGTGTGCCACAACCACTGAGCCTGGGCTCTAAAGCCCAGGAGCCACAACCACTGAAGCCCACGTGCCTAGAGCACGTGCTCCACAAGAGAAGCCACTGCAATGAGAAGCCCGCGCACCGCAACAAAGAGTAGCCCCTGCTCACCACAACTAGAGAAAGTCCACGCGCAGCAATGAAGACCCAATGCAGCCAAAAATAAATAAATAATATTTTTAAAAAAAGACTTGACACAGCCAAAAATAAATAAATAAAGACAAGCAAACAAAAAAGACTCAGGGTATAAAACTTCTAATACTAGTTGGTGTTAATATTATTATTAAACAAAAGTACATGAATTCTCATTTGGCTTAAATCAGAAAGTCAGTATCATGAGATACTATATATAGCAGATGGTTATTAGGTATTTCAAATATTATTGCAATCTTTTTTGCATGAGGGGGCTAGCGAGGAAGGAGAAAGCCACAAGGTTACATAGAAATGTATAAAAGCAGTATGATCCTTGTGTCAGGATACCTATTTGTTCACAACAAATAAAAGGTAAGTAGCATACCATATGAAAGAGCAAAGGTAGTGAGAACTGGTCTTTCATTACAGCTCTATCACTTATTTTCTGACTTTGGGCAAGTTACTCATCACAGTAAGCCTTTGATTGTCTCATTTATAATTAACAGTAATATCTATCTACCTTGTAGAGTTGTGAGCACTAGCAATAATGTGCATAACATACCTAGAACAAATTGTCCAGCATAATGTAGGCATACAATATGATTACTATGCTGACAAGTAATTAACTCATTCAAAAGTAATTTACTGCGAGCCAAGGATACAAAATTCAGTAACACAAAAAAGTCCCTGTACTTAAGGAAATTTTCTGTAATGAGAGAAACAGAAAAACAAGGAAATAATTTTTAACAATTCAAAGTGGGATGAATGCTATGATGAAAACAAATAAGAATCTGTAATAAAGAATAATAATTTAAGAGAAGATAGTCAGGGAAGGCCTCTCTGAAAGGCTCCTGGAGATAAGAAGAATCAGCAACTCAAAGAGCAGAAAGAGAAGTCAAATAATCTGAGGTAACAACATGTACAAAAGTCCTTAGGCAGGAAAAGACACGGCATGTTTGAGTAACTCAAAGGTGCACAATGTGGTTAAAACACAGTAATCAAGAGAGTCTGCTTCCTAGCATGAGATAAGGTTAGTGGGGATGGTAGAGGGCAGATCTTACAGGGCCTTGGTCTCTTTGATAAGGTCAATATAATGCTTATTAAATGGATGGATAGATGAACGGATGCATGAAACAGAATTCAAACTTCATACAAAGGACTCAGAAGAGAGAAATACCTAATGATGTGGCCAGCACCTTTAAAAAACAAAAATAAAAACAATGAAGTTCTACTTACGCAAATCAGTTCATTTTTTAGGGAAGCGAAACAAAGTAAAAAATACAGAAATAATTACTATCATCCTAGTAAGGCTAAAAATATAAACGTGAGGGTAAACAAGAGCTAAACACACACTAACAACACAGTACTGCAGCTGTTTCCCCAACCTAAAATCTTCCAACCTAAAATGTGCCAAAAGTTTACACATGAACTGGATATAATCTGTGGTTCTTTCTGCCATAAAACTATAAACTTTTTTATGAAGGGAGCCACAGCTGCTAAAATTACATGCATTCAGTGAGGGATTACCAGGAACCAATGAGTTATGGAGATATTAATTGGAGCTACTAACATAAATAAAAGTCATAATCCCTGTCCTCAATAGGGTGTACAATGAGGAGGTGTTAATGAGACATTCTATGAGCATTATTTACTCCAAAGGCAATCGGGTGAATACCTCATGACCAGTTCAAGATGAATAATTTCACTTTGAAATGCACAGCTCTTCTTTCTGCAGGTCTTGCACTTTCTACAGTACATAACTGGACTTGCAGAAGTGTTCTGTCTGGCCTGCACAGTGTTCTAAAACATTCTGAATTAGTAGTCAACATTTAATAACGGGATTTTACATAATCCAGATTTCTGGCTTCTCTTGACAAATCACAAGATCTGGCAACATTAAGTATATATTCCCACAAGGAAAACTTTTTTTTTCTTTATTAGTCATCAATTTTATACACATCAGGGTATACATGTCAATCCCAATCACCCAATTCATCACACCACCATCCACACCCCAAGGCTTTCCCCCCTTGGTGTCCATACGTTTGTTCTCTACAGCTGTGTCTCAACTTCTGCCCTGCAAACCGGTTCATCTGTACCATTGTTCTAGGTTCCACATAGATGTGTTAATATACGATATTTGTTTTTCTCTTTCTGACTTACTTCACTCTGTATGACAGTCTCTAGATCCATCCACGTCTCAACAACGGTTCCCCTGCATCGGCAGGCGGACGCGCAACCACTGCGCCACCAGGGAAGCCCTGTCTTTTTGAATTATGGTTTTCTCTGGCTATATGCCCACTAGTGGAATTGCTAGATCATGTGGTAATTCTATTTTTACTTTTTTAAGGAACCTCCATACTGTTCTCATTGATACAGTGGCTGTATCAATATACATTCCAACCAACAGTGCGAGAGGGTTCCCTTTTCTCCACACCCTCTCCAGCATTTGTTGTCGGTAGATTTTCTGATGAAGCCCATTCTACCCGGTGTGAGTTGATAACCTCACTGTAGTTTTGATTTGCATTTCTCTAATAATTAGTGATGTTGAGCAGCTTTTCATGTACTTCTTGGCCTTCTGTATGTCTTCTTTGGAGAAATGTCTGTTTAGGTCTTCTGCCCATTTTTGGATTGGGTTGTTTGTTTCTTTAATATTGAGCTGCATGAACTGTTTATATATTTTGGAGATTAATCTGTTGTCCGTTGATTCATTTGCAAATATTTTCTCCCATTCTGAGGGTTGTCTTTTC